>NC_041388.1:384196606-384326675 GCF_002162155.2 Triticum dicoccoides
GCTCACTGTTCATCCAGAGGAAACATCGATCGGCTTCAGTTACCAGCAGTAGCCAAGGAATCGCTCGATCGGGTTTAGTTAACAGCCATCGATCGATCGCTCGGGTTCAGTAACGCGTAGCCTGCAGTGCAATCGCTCGGGTTCAGTTAGAGCCCAACGCTCGCTCGGGTTCAGTTAGAGCCAACGCCTCGCACACACGCGCGTACGTGTACGAGAGAAACGCGCATCGCTCGGCCCCCGACCTCCCACCGTAACCGGGAACTCCCCAAAATTTTCCTCCCCCTCGCTTCTACCATGGTTTTTTCCGTCATGGACGACCCAAAGAATTTCATGCAGCTGTGTCTCCGTCCCACCCAGGACGAAAAGCCCATTTTCTGTCATGATTTTTTTTCATAGAAGTAGGAGCCCACCACATGTATGATGATACCGGGTTTTGTCACAATTATCGTCATAGAAGTGTCATATGTATGACAGAAAAAAAAATTCGTTCGGCCCAAAATGTCACGGATGTGTCTTTTTTTTGTAGTGTTGGTTCCCATCCTAATTTACGTTATGATGCAGTGGTCAAGACACTCTCCACTATCAATAATACAAGCCTGCCAAAATCGCCATCTGAATCTGTTCAGTATCCTCTGTCTCGAATGCAACCGAATAAATGTATGTTTGTGAACCAATTAATGGTTGAAGCAATGATGGAAATGGTGGATGAATCAGAGGTGCAGAGTCGTGCGACACAACAACTGATCAATGTTTTCAGAGATAGTGTGGCAAAGCAGCAAGAACTTGCCCACATGCTTATGGGCGTCATCTGTGCTGAGGTTGTAGATTGTGATGTTGTAGATGGTTAGGTTTTGCTCATTTATTTGCACTGGCATCAATCTTTGATTGCCCAGTGGATGTAATTTCCTGTAATATATTCTGGATGTGCAACGTTATTCCCTATATGCCGTACCTTTGCTCGTCGTAATGGGCTCAAATTATCTAATTTGGCCAAAAGACATGAACAAACTTTAGTGGGCCCATTGAGTTAATGGGCCGTTATTAGGCCAAAAGTTAATGGTCGGCCCTCTTACCTCCCGGGTCGTTAACAGGCCGACATCGAAGCGGGCAACAGGTGGCCCCAATTTATTTCATGGGCCGTTAACAGGCCGTTACTAAGTTTGGGCTACATATGGCCCAACTATACCGTAGGCCTTTAGCAGGCCGAAAGAGATAGTTGGCTTGTATTGGACCATGAAGAGCATGGGCCGCTAAGAGGCCGAAAGTCAGGTCGTATTGTAAACGGCCCAACTGTGTTGTGGGCCTTTAGCAGGCCGAAAGAGAAACCGGGCTGGTATTGGACCATGAAGGGCATGGGCCGTTAAGAGGCCAAAACTAAGGTCCGACTACAAATGGCCCAACTCATTTATGGTCCGTTAACAGGCCAGGGCCGGGAATTGGCCCAACACTTAAATGGGTCACTAAAAGGCCAAAACTCAGGTCCGACTACAATTGGCCCAACTGATTTATGGGCCGTCAACAGGCTGAAAGTGACACTGGGCCAGAAATTGTCCCAACACTTAAATGGGCCACTAGAGGGCCGAAACTCAGGTCCGACTACAAATGGCCCATCAGATTTATGGGCCGTCAACAGGCTAAAAGACGCACCGGGCCGGAAATTAGCCCAACATTTAAATGGGTCGCTAAAAGGACGAAAGATGTACATCCTGAAAATTGGCCCATCCATTAAATGGGCCGTTAACAGGCTGAAATCTCATCGGGGCGATATTGAGCCTAAGTATATAGCGGGCTGTTAACGGGCTCGAACTGACGATGGGCTGCAATGGTGTCAAATCTTTAACGGGCCGAATTGGCACATCTCGTATGGGCCATGGGCTTAAATGGACCTAACACAAGTAGGCCTTATATGGGCCGGCCTGCTAATTTTTACTGGGCCGGCCTTTTTCACCAGAATGGGCCACTGTTGGGTCGTGCCACGTGTCGACATATCATAGGCGCCTATCTGACCCACTGACGAGCTGACACGTGTTTCGTCCGGCCAATAAGAATTTTACACGTGGAAATTTCCCATTGGTCGGGGCTGTTAACGGGTTATCGGATCCAAAACCTGACCCGATAGCTTAACAGCATTCCGTTACGGTGGATGCCACGTGTCAGTCACCCTTGACGAAAGCACTTCTATGACGCACGATTTCTCATCATGGAAGTGGACACTTCCGTGATGATAATTTTGGTAATGTCATGGAACACTTCTACGACAGCACAGGTATGTGACTATCTTGATTCTGTCATAAATTTGTCATGGATGTACATGCATGACAAAAAAAGCGACCTACTGTGACAAACACGTATCATCACGGAAGTGTATTTTTTGTAGTGTTAGCACCAAAGAGGAAATAAGGACGCTGCACGTGCTGGCGCCCGCCTGGTGTCGTTTGTCATGGCTCACGTCACGAGAGCCTTGTGAGGTTTGCCCCGCCTTCATATCTCCGCTCCTCATGAGCCTGCCTGGCTAGGCCACTCCAGAGGAGGTCTTGCATCGTCCGCCTCGCGAGGCTTGGACCCTCGCGAGGGTCTTGGATGCCTTGTTGATGAAGATGGGTTGTACGGCCTGCTGGCTTAGCCACGCTGGGGGCCAGAGGCAGGCAAGTCTGGGGACCCCCGTTCCCAGAACGCCGACAGTAGCCCCCGGGCCCAAGGTGTGCTCGGGCTTGGCTTCACGGCGAAGCCAAGGGTCAAGTTTGGAGCACCGTGGGCACCAAAAGCATGCGGCGCCAGTTGACGCATGGCGGTTGATTGGACGTGGGCGTCTCCGCTTCCCCAAGCTGCCTCGGCAACAGCACGACTTGACACGTCCCTGCAACATGCAAGGAAAACCATCATTACCTGTGATCGTGGGAGACGCCGGTTGGCCTTCTTACGCTATAAATGGGGAGGAGGGGGCGGAGCCCCCGTCGCCCATCCCTTCCTCGCTTGCTTGCTTCTTCCACCCCGCTCCACTGCTGACAACAATGGCGCCTATCATAAGGTTTTCTGCCGAAGAGAAAGGAAAGGCTCCCCGTGATGATCCGGGACCACTTCCGCCAAAGAAGAGGTCGATCCATCACCGTGACGAAGCGGCGATGCAGGTGGTGACGAGGCCTTGGTGCGAGCGGCCTCCTCCGGGGTATCTGGTACCCTTGTACGCCCGAGACAAGGGCTCAGGAGGATGGGGCGACGAGCAGCGCCACCCGCGCCGCGCCCGGGGTTGCCGCGCCACAGCGACGCGCGCCGTCACCCGCGGTATCCACGTCGCGGACTCCTCGCGCGAGCTGGTGCTGTGGGCGCTGATGCCTCCAAGCTCCTGGATCCGCTTCCCGCGGTTCTTCTCCGACGTGATGCCGCCAAGGGGGCCTCTCGAGCTCTGGTTGCAGCACGGCGACTGCAGCGCTCCGGCGACCGGAGCGGAGATCGAAGCGGTTCCCACCGGCAAGATCTTCATGACCCGTGGCTGGGGGGAGATCACATGGGTCTACCGCGCGAGGGGCGCCCTCGCGATCCACTTCGAGTACGACGGCGCTTCCACGCTCTTCTTCAAGGTCTTCGACGCCGAGGGCCGCCGCCTAGAGTGCTGCTCCGGAGAGGAGCGCGAAGCTGACGCGTGCTCCGCTCGCGGCCACTCCAGCAGCAGCAGCCCTTGGGAGTCCAGCAGCTCTCCTGAGCTTTACGAGACTCCGGAGACAAGCGATGACAGCTACATGCCCCCGAGCTCTCGCCGCGCTCGGAGCAGGGTTGAGGCGTCTGGCCGTCACCGCCACTGATCTGGATGGGGTTGGCGCCGGCCTCCCGTGGCCCACTGTTGATGATGGTGTCCGCCACGGAAGGGTGTAGATAGGATTCCCCTTAGTATCAGTTTTTGTTTCCTGCTAATAATCATGAATCACCCCGCGGGGGCATGTAAGGATATGCAATGTATTTTGTACTTATCTTCCTTGTTATGAAAACTTGGTGAGCGCATGTCCCGTTAAGGCTCGGTCCCCCCTTTCTTTCCTTGCGATAGCTTGTTGCTCTACGCTGACAGGTCCCGGTCCCCAGGCGGCTACAGCCATCGCTGGTATGCCAGGTCGCATGCCGTGGTCAAGGCCAGGAGGTGTGCGACCCGAGGTCCAGTAAGAGCTCCTGAGGCGCGATGCTCAGGAGGTCCCCCTTAGCGCTCAAGCAGCCATGGTAAGGCGAGAAAGGGAGTTAACGTGGCCGCAACGGGGTTGCGGCAAGGCATGAGGGGTCATTAAGCCCAAACATTTAGCCAATCTGAGGGCGGGACTTATCTTGTTGACTTCATGGCGACTCCTGACGATGCGCTGGGCCTGCGCGCCAACTTGCGCGGCATAGCCAGGCTGGCCCATACGAGTTTCCTTCCCCTCAAGCCCTCCTTAGTGCTCTACGTCCTCAGGTCCCGGCCCTCGAGCGAGCTCAGCCGCCGCTGGTATCCCAGGTCGCGATGCCGTGGTCAAGGCCAGGGGGTGAGGGCTGGAGAGCTAGTAAGAGCTCCTGAGTCGCGATTGTCACATCCTAGCTAGTCCATGCATTAGAGTGTTGCATCATGTCTACTTTTCATCAGAAACCTGAATTGGGGAAGACAGAACCCCCAGAAGCCCTCTGAATTCAACTAAGGCTTACTAAAAATATTTTCAATGAACCTGAAATGCCCTTCTAAAAAGTTCACTCTCTTTGTCTTGGGTTGGAATCTTTGGCAAAATTGGTGCACAATTTTCTAGGTCAACAGAAGGTCATTGAATTAAATCATATATAACTTGCATTTGGGCATTTAAATGCTAGTAAATATTTTAGATGCTCAAATATTTCTTAAGATAAGTGGATTTTTAGAAGTGCCTAGCTATTTTTGATAAAGCCACAAACCTACAGAAAAATAGAAAACAGAAATTTAAAGAGAGGGAGAGAACTTACCTGGCCGCAGCCCATCAGCCGGCCCACCTGGCGGCCCAGCGGTGTGCTGGCCCATGCCAACCAGCTGCTTCGTCCCCGCCAGGCAGGCAGAGAGCTGACGCCAGCGAGCGCGAGCTCTCCACGGCGCCAGCAGCTTGCCGCTTCACGCGCCTGGACCCTGGGCAGGCTCCACGTCGCCGCCTCGACCCCGTGGACACCTCACTCACCCCCCTACCTCTCTCCTTCGCTCTCCCGCACCATGGCCGACGCACCTGCCGCCGCATCGCCAACGTAGTCGCGCCCTCCATCGCCCCCGTGCTGCGCCACCGTGTCCGTTCGCTCTACCGTCGTCGACTACATCAAGCAGGCCGAGCCCCGAGCGCTCGCACGCTCTTCAACACCTCCACCGACCCCGTCTTCGTCGACCACCGCCGGAGATCCCCTTCATCGTCGCCACCGCATCAGCTCACCCCCAACCGCGTCATCCGTTTCTATGTGACTGCCGTGAGCTCAGCTACCTCCCCATCCTCTCCGTTTGCTTTCTCGTGCACCGTAGCAACTGCACGAAGCTTCACCACACGCGCCACCGCCGAGCTCGTCGCCGACGTGTCTCCGGCCAACCACCGGCCACACCACCGTGTCCAGCACACTCACTGCATCCCCAAGAGCCCAACGCACCTCACCACGCGCCTCGCCGTGCCCCGTAGGCTTGGGCTCACCTTCACCCGACTCCGGTGACCGCCAAGCTCGTCGCCGGCGATGTTTCCGGCCATCCCGAACTCGACCACCGCCACCAAACGCCGCGGCTTGCTCCCAGCTACCCGTAGATGGTCTCCGCCGTCCATTTGGTCGCCGGAACGCACTAATGCACTTCCACCACCGCATCTAGCCTCGCTGGTGGCTAAACGCCGGCGGGTTTGACCCGTTGACCTTGACTGGGTGGGCCCAGGTTGACTCCTCTGAGTCTATGACAAGTGGGCCCCCCACTACTAATTAACGTAGGTTAGTTTTAACTAAATTTAGTTAGTTTAAATAACTACTGACACACAGGACCCACTGGTCAGGTTGACCTAGACGTCCCCTTTGACCACTGACGTCACCCCAACGCAATGTTGATGCATTAATCCAATTACTGGAATTATTCTTATACAGGAAATTCCAGAAATTGTTGCAAACTTCAAAAATTCATAGAAATTAATCTGTAACTCCAAATGAAAAGATTTATATATGAATTTTGATCAGAAAAATTCAATCTATCCATTGGTATTGGTTTCATGCATGATAGAACAAGTTAACCTTGCTGTTTAAGAAAAATAAGATAATGCACTAATATGGCTATGTTAAATGAACTAACATTTGAATCTTTGATTCAAATGAGTTCATTCCTTTCTGTTTTAGCTTGCATTAGGCCAAGACACATTCATATTGCCATGTCATAGCATGCATCATATTATTGCATATCGTCATGTGTTGATTATGTTCGGTATGTCTTTCGTGGTAGGTTCTGCCTCCGAGGATAACCCCGAATATCCGTCTGAAGGGCAGTATCCTACTACCACTACATCAGGCAAGCAACCCATTGATCATTCCGATACAAACCCATGTTCTCGCTTCTGCTCTTGTTTACTGCATTAAGACAACGCGATTCAAACTGCTGTGTGTTGCGGTAGTTGAACCCACTTCCTTTGCATGACCTGTCATTGCTATAGTAACTAGATGAAACCCACTAGCATGTGTAGGAGTTGATTGAGCCATATTTGTGTTCCTACCATGCTATGCTTAGAGTTGTGTCAGGTCTGGCTCATCGGGATGATGAACTAGAGTGAAAGCTTGTGTCGGTATCGAGAGTGAAGGTGTTGAATATGATTTGGTAAAGGAATCGATGAGAGGCCATGTAGGCGTACATGGTGGGTTGTTTCATTGAGGCCGTCCCTAAGAACTGAGATCTGTATGTGTGATTTAAGATCAGCTACTACCACACATTGGGCCCTGAAATATGACCCCGCTCGACTTACTGACCCATCTCGTCCTCTGTCCAGGAGTTGCAAGTAGTTTCTGGTGTTTGTAGTATGTTGGGGGTCGCACGCAGTGCTGACCATAGGGGTGGACTGTGTTGCGGTAGGCATGTGGCCCGGTGTGGAAACCTCGGCCGGACTCCCTGCGGATGGAACCCGAATAGGCGATAAACCTGGACTAGAGACTTGAGTGGATGGTTAGGTCGTGGTCTACACCCATGTCAGCTTTCACTTGAAGTCTGCCGAGCACATATCGTGTGCAGACACTAAGTGGTGGAAACATGTGTGACGAAGTACACCCCTGCAGGATATAAACTATTCGAATAGCCGCGTCCGCCGTAAAGGACTACTTGATCGCCTATGCAGTTCATAGACAAGTAAATGGATACTACTAAAAGCCTCAAGATAAGTGTGAGTACCACGGTTGGCCCTCTCGTAGGTTGACGAGAGAGAATCCACGGTGGAGTATTGTGTTGGTGTTTAGTGGAGTCGTGTGCGACAAATGCTTTACCAGTTGTGTCTATCGTAGGATAGCTTAGCCATGAGTCAAAGCTGGCTTGCTGCAATAACTCCACTACCTTCTTGAGAATGTGCATGTATAGTAGGATTCTGTTGTAAGACTTGCTGAGTACCTTCGTACTCATGTTGCTTTAATTAATTTTTTCAGACGACAACACCGCCCCCTCCGATGGGTTCTATGTAGACCTCGACGTTGACGAGTGACTAGCCACCCAGGTGGTGGTCCAAGACTTGTGAAGGGCCGATGTAGATAGAAAGGCTTCGTCAAGCCTTCTTTCTTTCTAGTGTCTGTACTCAGACTAAGTTGCTTCTGCATGTGCTTGTATGATTGTATGACTTGAGTGTCGGGTCATGTGACCCCTATCTGTATGAACATGTTATGTATGGCTCCTCGGAGCCTTTTAAATAAAGGTACTTGAGTTGTAGAGTTTTGTTGTGATGCCATGTTGTATGTACTCATATCGGGCATATTGTGTGTATGTTTGAAATGCTTGGTATGAGTAGGATCCGACAATCTAGTTGTTTATCCTTGGCAGCCTATCATATGGGGAAATGTAGTCTAGTGCTTCCCGAGCGATAGTAGTCCGCTACAGCCCGGTTCACCGGAGTCCTGCTAGCCCAGCACTACTGCTCTGGACACTTGACTGGCCGGCATGTGTTTCACTTTGTTCCTGTGTCTGTCCCTTCGGGGAAATGTCACGCGGTGACATCCGGAGTCCTGCCTAGCCTGCTACAGCCCGGGTTACCGGAGTCCTGTTAGCCCAGTGCTACAGCCGGGGTTCACACGTTGATGACCGACATGCTCGATGTGATTCATGTATGCCTGTCCCCATGGGATAGTGCTGCTTTGGGTTCACGACTAGCCATGTCGGCCCGGGTTCTCAGTCATATGGATGCTAGCAACACTATCATATACGTGACCCAAAAGGCGCAAATGGTCCCGGGCCATGGTAAGGCGACACCCGTGGGGTTACCGTGCGTGAGGCCGCAAAGTGATATGATGTGTTACTAGCTGGGTCGATGTGACTTGGAATCGGGGTCCTGACAGCGTTGGCATCAGAGCCAGACTGCCTGTAGGTTCTCTAAGCCAAACTGGTCGATGTCGAGTCTAGAAATGCTTTAGTTATATGTAGGGGAATTGATTGTGGGAGGGACACAATGCTCTTTTACTCCTTTACCTTATGCCCTCTGATCTGTGTCATTCTCTTCTCATTCTACGTGGGTTAAGGACTAGGCTCTCTTCTCTCTATCAGGTTCACGTGTTACTAATCCGTAGTAACTTATAGGATTGTTGGTTACCAGCCTCAGTACAGTTTCTACTACTTTTGGTTTGTTACCAGTTGAACCAGAACCTTGATATGATGTTGTTGAGTGGTTTTGCAATCTGTTGTGAATGTCTCAAATCTGTTCCTGAGCATTTACAGCTGTTATGTTGTCCGATTTTCCCTAGAAATTCTAATGTCTTTGCATTATGGTTGTGCTTTCAGATGGCCACTCGTGCTCAAAACCAAGTGATTCGTCTGACCCGGTGCCTCGATGTGCCCGGCCATACGGCTATGTTAGTCGGGGTAATGATCCAGACGGGTTACCGTTGGTATCCCGAATACACTGTCGAAGAGCAATTCCGAGACTTTAATCAAAGCCAATATTTCTGCACCGTCTGGATATTTCCTTCTTATCCTGGATCTATCGAGCCCCTCCACTATTCTTATGGACTCGGGGTTACTGTTGAGATGGCTGTGCAGGATGCTGCCTATTCCATGATGACCATCATGCGAGTCAGGACTGGCCTACTTCGAAACACTGCCTTCCGTTATATGCCAGCTTCACTCCCGGGAGCGCAAGGGTATCTCCAGCTATCTATGCTGACTCCACACATGAGGACTCACTAACTCGCACCACTGCCGAGATGCTCGAGGATAAGGACCGAGAGAATTGGGCCTTGAGACTGGAGCTTTTCAACACCCGTGTTGATCATTGGGCCACTTTGACTCGGTTTGCACCGGCTATGCAAGCTGGATGTATGAATACGAGGGATTTGTATCCTGTGAGATCTGCTTTGCCAGACATGGTGGATTGGCGTGATGTGGGAGGCATCACCCCACCCCGTGGTCCTTGCAGGCCACCGTTTGTTGGTCCAAGACCTCATCCTAGCCCCTATGGTCCACAAGCTCCTCAGGACTGCCTGTTTCCGGATGGTCACGTTGAACTTCCAAGCTATGGAGGTGACTTCTATGAGGACTACTATGGAGCTATCTGAGTTAGTAGTAGTATCACTAGTATTGTAATAGTTGTATTTCCACTGACCTGCGTGACTTGTGGAATATGACTTAGTGTGTATCAATTCCGGAGGTGTAGAAAAATAATGTATAGGAGCTTGGAATGCCTCCGATGAGATGTAACGTCTTTCATCATAGTTGTACTGTAGCCTGGGCTTGTACTAAACTATGTATGGTGTGTATGACCGTTGGTATATATATGGCAGTTCTATATTACCATGTCATACGGATGAACATCTCTGCATTTCGTGTTATCCATTACATTCCGCACTTCCTTGCCAAGATTTTGCCATCTGTTGGGGATATTACTACTGGGCGTAAACCGGCCAGGACAGGCCGGGTTAACTTCATTAGTAGTTAAGTATGTTGAAGCCCATAAGAGAAGAACAGGGCTCAAGGCCCACAGTCGGTTTAAAGCCTGTAGCCGTAAACCGGTGTTGGTATGTAAACTTGCATTATAAGTTAGGAGTAAGTAGAGACCAAACCGGACACGTCTATGAGCCGGTGTTGGGACTCTGTAAACCGACAGGCATCACCCATGTATATAAGGGGACGACCCGGCGGCGGTTCAAGAACAACAGATAACAACTCGAGACCTAGGTGAAGCTTGTTTGCTCCCTAGTCATCGAAACCCCATCAATTCCATCACAACTAGACGTAGGCTTTTACCTTCATCGAAGGGGCTGAACTAGTATAAACTCTCTTGCGTCCCTGTGTCCGCTTTAACCCCTTCAAGCTAACCCGTCGCAATGGCTCCACGACTAAGTCCTTTCAGGAGGACATCTGCCGTGACAAAACCACGACAGTTGGCGCCCACCGTGGGGCTATCGCACGATGGTTTCAAGTTCTTGGAGGTCAACTTCGAAGGACTCAAGGGCTACGTTGTGGGCCGGATGACAAAGAGTCATCGCGGCAAGCTCTACATCGACGATGCAGGATGGGACCCCGAAGCCGGCTCAATCGAGTATGGGTACCGGGTCCCCTTTGGTGGCATACACATCTTCATTGGCAAAATCGGTGAACCGGGCCCTGAGCCGGACATCTGCACCAACCTCGTCGAGACGGCTCAGCGTGCACGATCTGCCCAAGTTAAACCAGCCGTGAAGCGTGCCTTCATGGGAGTCATCCATGGAGGAAGTCATGAGGATGGATCAGAATCTGGTGGCGAGACCGTCGTTTATTCCAGCGACGAGTCATCAACCGGAGAAACCGAATCTTTGTATCAGCTACAAGATGGCCGGATTGGGGGCTGTTCCGATGGCGATAGTATTCCGGACCCCTCTGATCTGCCAAACCGGGTCGGAATATTCATGGCCGAGACACAAGCAGCGATCCACTCTTCGACCACAGCAGCAATGATCGCCGGATCAGGAACGGCGACGGCAGCCGGGGCAGGAGGCCCTGTGCACCCGCCGGCTCAAGTCTTATCTGATCTGTTTGATGTGTTGTCTACGCTCATGGCAGAGGCTAATCCGGCGGATCAGAACGCCCACGACGCAGAAATTGCGAAAGTGAGGGATCAGATCACTCAAGCCAAGGCCGACCTAGCAGCTGAGAATGCCAGGATGAGCGCAGAGCGGGCCGCTTTGGATGCGCAAGCTTACCGACTTATGCTAGATCAGAATGCATCCCATGAGGTCCTGAAGCGGAAATACCGGTCTCGTTTGCCTCAGGTTTTCGAAGCTAGAGATCTCTTCAACACCCCAGGAGCAGGAAACAGCAACCCGCCGGTGGTAAACCGGGTGGAGGCGCCAGGGACGGGCATGCCGGTTCACCCTCGCTTGGTGGATCCGCCTCGTCAAAACGCTATTGTACCTTAGGCTGTCCCGACACCTCCGGGTCACTATTCCCACCCGATGGATAACCTTGTTGCTGCTGCTGCACGGCTGGAGGCCATCCCAATTGAAGGTGATTCGCCGTAGGCGGTAGAAACGCGCCGAGTTAAGGAGCTTCTTCGGACAGCTTTGATCCAGCAAAAAGCATACTCATACAGTCGTGACCGAATTCACTCCACCCCTCGTCCAAGCCGGAGCTATAGCAGGCGTATGGATGAACCGGCTGTGTCAAGTAATGCACGAAACCGTGAGGTACCCCGTGGTAACAACTCGGCGGGTGGTGTTGGTGATGCTCAGGAAGTGGTGGACCGGGCCCGAGCGCGCATGGAGGCCGAGTTAGCAGCATAGTATGAGGCTCGCCAGCTTACGCCGGTTCGTCCAACTACCTCGGTCGAGCCTGGCATTTCTTCTAGCTCTTTGGGGGTGCCTTGTCTTGTCCCCGCTTTATGCAACATGCGCCTGCCCAAAGATTTCAAGGGCCCGTGCAAGGTGCCGAATTACACTGCTGATCAGCCTCCAGAGACATGGGTAGAGAGCTATGAGATGGCCATGGAGATGCTGGATGTGGATGATGCGGCGTGTGCAAAGTACTTCACCATGATGCTCGAAGGAACGGCCCATACTTGGTTAAAAAGTTTGCCGGCCAACTCTATCAGTTCATGGGCCCAATTGCCAGCCCAGTTCATCCAGAACTTCAAGGATACATGTAAACAGCCCATGTCAATAGTGGACTTAGCAGCCTGTGTTCAGGAAGAAGGAGAATCAATGACTCGTTGGGTGTGTCGGGTCTCACAAATTTTGCATTTGTCAGACCGTATCAATGCTGACATAGCGGTTATAACCTTGGAAGGCAACTGCCGGTTTGGGCCTCTAAAGTTGAAATTGGGACGAATGAAGCGCCACTGCAACGATATAGGGACCCTCATGGCTGTGTTGGTGAAGTATGCTGATTCTGATAGTACCAAGGATCCCGAGTCTGATGACGACAAGGCATGGAAGGGAAAGAAGAACTACAACTCCAAAGGATAGCAGCATAACCCGGCAGGTCATGGAAATGGAGGTAAGCGCAAGGCGGATGGCAGCATGGACTTTGTGGCTAATACAAACGCACAGGATAAGGGCCAGCGACGTAAAGGTAAAACGCCGAATTGCAGTGGAGTGCCTAATCCTAACCCGGACCGCCTATCTTATCTGTTGAACCAGCCCTGTCCAAAACATGGGACGAAGGAGGTGCCAGCCAATCATCTTTTGAAGGATTGTTACATTATGCAGGAGTTCAAGAACTCTAACGCTTTCCGGTATGACCACGGATCTGGTGGTGGCTCAGGATCCGGGCCGGGTTACGGCGGAGGAAATTCCGGTTCAGGGTTTAATGGTAATCAGGGCAGACATAACAATCAAGGTAATCAAAATAGTCAAGGTGGTTACAATCAGCAGCAGCAGCAGTCGGGTTACCAGAGTCACCCGAAGCAGTTGAATAGTGGGCAATATCATGTCTTCACCACTAGCTTGGACAAGCGAGATCAGAAGCTTCATAAGCGAGCAGTAAACTCTGTTGAACCGGCCGTGCCCCGTTATCTATGCTGGTCTGAACAGCCAATCATATGGAGCAGAGAGGATCACCCTCCCCGGGTTGATAATCTGGGTCAGCTAGCGTTGGTGGTGGCACCTGGATGGAGGAAGCAACATTAATATCTTATACTATGAGACCTTCCGTCGTATGGGATTAACAGATAAAAATCTTAAACCGTCCAATACGGTGTCCCATGGTGTGGTGCCTGGTAAGTCAGCATATCCTGTTGGCAAGATAGCTTTGGAAGTAGCCTTTGGAGATGATCATGATTCCAGGTCGGAGACACTGACTTTTGAGGTGGTATAAATCCAGAGTCCATATCACGCCCTGTTTGGGCGGCCGGCTTACGCCAAGTTTATGGCACGGCCCTGTTATGTGTATTTATAGCTTAAGATGCCGGGTCACAAGGGAACAATAACGGTTCACGGAAGCCGCAAAATTGCTTTGGAGTGTGAAGAAGGTGATGCGGCTTATGCAGAGTCGGTTTGTGCCACAAAGGAGCTGAAATATTACAAGGACAATGTTGATCCGTCAGACATGACTCCATTGAAGAAGCCGACTACGGAGCATGATCCGGCCCTGAAGTTTAAATCGACAGCTGAGACTAAGCTTGTTGACTTCGTACCTGGCAATTCATCCAAGCAGTTCAGTATCAGTGCCAACTTGGATCCGAAATAGGAAAGCGCGCTCATCGAGTTCATCCGTGAGAATCGGGACAATTTTGCATGGAAGCCTTCTGACATGCCAGGTGTACCGAGGCAACTCGCTGAGCACACTCTTAATGTGGATCCTAAGCACAAACCGGTGAAACAGTTCCTACGCCAGTTCAATGAAGAAAGACGCAAAGCTATTGGAGAAGAGGTGGCCAGGCTCTTAGCGGCTGGCTTTGTTGTTGAAGTCTTCCATCCTGAATGGCTGGCTAATCCGGTGCTGGTCCTTAAGAAAAATGGCACCTGGGGCATGTGTGTGGATTACACAGATCTTAACAAAGCTTGTCAGCAGATCCTTTTACCCTCCCCCGTATTGATCAAATTATTGATGCTACGGCGGGTTGTGACCATTTAAGTTTTTTGGATGCATATTCTGGTTATCATCGGATCAAGATGGCAGTTAAGGACCAGGAGAAAACTGCGTTCATAACTCCCTTTGGAGCCTTCTGCTATGTATCTATGCCCTTTGGGCTCAAGAGTGCCCAGGCAACTTATCAACAATGTGTGCAGAATTGCCTTCATAAATAGATTGGCCGTAATGTACATGCCTATGTGGATGATATTGTGGTTAAATCAAGGGATAAGGAGACTCTGGTTGACGATTTGAAGGAAACCTTTGATAACCTAAGGGTATACAAGATGATGCTCAACTCGGCCAAATGTGTCTTTGGTGTACCGGCAGGCAAGTTATTGGGTTTTCTGGTGTCCAATAGGGGAATTGAGGCTAATCCGGAGAAGATCACAGCAATCACCTCCCTGGCTAAGCCAAAGTGTATCAACGATGTTCAACGCTTGGCAGGCCGGATTGCTGCGTTAAGCCGGTTTATCAGCCGCCTTGGTGAGAAGGCAATCCCTTTGTATCAGATGTTGAAGAAGGCGGATCAATTCGTCTGGAGTTCTGCTGCTGATAAAGCATTTGAGGATTTAAAGCGGCAGTTGGCCAATCCTCCTGTGCTCGCCGCTCTAATTGACAAGGAGCCATTGCTGCTATATGTCGCCGCTAATGCTCGTGCAGTCAATGTGGCTATTGTGGTGGAGCGAAAGGAGGCAGGCAAGGAGCATCCGGTTCAGTGTTCGGTTTACTATATCAGCGAAGTGCTCATGGAGTCCAAGCAAAGGTATCCGCATTGGCAGAAGCTAGTATATGGAGTTTTTATGGCAAGCCAGAAGCTTAAGCAGTACTTCCGGGGACATCCCATCACAGTGGTCAGTTCTGCTCCCTTGGGAGATATAATCCAGAACCGGGAAGCAACTGGCCGGATTGCTAAGTGAGCTATAGAGCTTGGGCCGCACGGATTGAAATATGTGCCTCGGACGGCGGTCAAGTCTCAAGCACTTGTTGATTTCATCAACGACTGGACAGAACTGCAAGCACCTGAAGAGAAGTCGGATCACACATATTGGACTATCCATTTTGATGGGTCCAGGCAATTGGAGGGCTCGGGGGCTAGAGTCGTATTAACTTCCCCACGAGGTGATAAATTTTTTTACGTTCTCCGCTTAATGTTCCCTTGTACTAACAATGCAGCTGAGTATGAAGCCTTGCTCCATGGTCTCCGGATGGCTAAGGAGATGAATCTAAGCCGAGTTAAGTGCTTCGGTGACTCGGGCCTGGTGGCTCAGCAGGTGTCTGGCACTTGGGATTCCAAGGACCCAATCATGGCAGCATATCGTCGTGAGGTGGATGTTGTTGCAGGTCACTTCAAAGGTTATCAGGTGGACCATGTGGACCGCCAGAAGAATGAAGCGGCAGATGCTTTAAGCCGGTTGGGCTCTCAACGCAAACCGGTCCCGCCTAACGTTTTCTTGGATGTGTTGCATAACCCGTCGGTCAAGCTCCCTGGTGAAGAGGATTTGGCCATTCCTGATCCGGAGGCTCAATTGGTGGCAGCTCTTCATGTTATTCCAGATTGGACGATTCCTTATCTTGCATACTTGAACCGGGAGAGTTACCAGAGGATGAGATTCTGGCCCGGCAGATAATTCGGCGATGCAAGTCCATGACTATTATCAATGGCGAGTTGCATCATTGCAGTGTGTCAGGGGCGTTCCAACGATGTGTGTCCCCTGAGGAAGGCTGTGAAATCTTACGTGAGATCCACGAAGGAGATTGTGTTCACCACGCCGGTTCAAAATCTTTGGTGACGAAAGCGTTCGTCACGGCTTCTATTGGTTGACTGCTCATGCTGATGCGGAAGATCTGGTCAGACGATGTGACGGCTGCCAAAAATTCTCAAGACGTGCTCATGTGCTGGCTCAAGAATTGAGGATGATTCCAATCACTTGGTCGTTCGCGACTTGGGGGCTGGATATGGTTGGGCCTTTCAAAAGGCCCAAGAACAAGAAAACCCACCTTTTGGTGGCGGTTGACAAGTTTACAAAGTGGGTGGAGGAAGAACCCGTTAGCAAGTGTGATGCCACGACCGGTTTTCCGGGTAATAAATTTTCCAGAAAAGACCGTCGTGCTCATCAGCCCCAGGATTACTGTTAGCTGATGAGGCCCCAACTTGATACAGAAATTCCAAGCAAAAATACAAAATATGTAGTACAAGACCATTCTGGCCTGTGAGTACAACAATGGTTTCTAGTGGTTGATGGCGGAAGCGGGTTGTGAAACATCAGTGTCTATGGGACTCCATTTCCCACGGGAACAGCTGACCAGGTTAACTCCTATCTTCGCGAGGCTGCTATCTCCATTGAGTGGGTTCCGGGGCTGGCATCGCGTCGCTCCTCCCATGCAAGAAAATCTGGCCAAGACAATAGCCAGGGACAAGCCAATGAGTACTTTGAATGTACTCGCAAACATTGTGGACACAGGTATAATATAACAATGATGTGCTGAAAATATTTTATGCTCATGACGTCAGTCACAAAAGATAAATGAAACTCTGATGCGTGCAAGCAAGTTATTTATAAAAATGCAATAACATGGTAGCATAAAAATTTATGAAACAAATAACAGGCAATGCCACAGTCGGGCGTCGTAGCGACACCACGTAAAGGGCTTTAAAAGAAATGCCACAGTCGGGCGTCTGAGCGACACCACATAAAGGGCTTTAAAAGAAATGCCACAGTCGGGCGTCTGAGCGACACCACATAAAGGGCTTTAAAAGAAATGCCACAGTCGGGCGTCTGAGCGACACCACATAAGGGGCTTTAAAAGAAATGCCACAGTCGGGCGTCTGAGCGACACCACATAAGGGGCTTTAAAAGAAATGCCACAGTCGGGCGTCTGAGCGACACCACATAAAGGGCTTTAAAAGAAATGCCACAGTCGGGCGTCTGAGCGACACCACATAAAGGGATTTAAAAATAAACATTCATAGTGAATATCCCGGAGGTAGAACCATCCCTGAGATACTCGATAATAACAATAATATCACGGGTTAGTCAACAATAATAATAATCATAGTTCTCACAAGTCACAAGTAGTAATTCCATTTCTGGTTAACCATTTCACCTTCGAAGACCGACACTAGGACCGACACCTGACCATCCCAGACTGAAATCCTTAACCATGGACACGGCTATTCGAATAGGTTTATTCTCTGCAGAGGATGTACTCTTTACCCACGAGTAACGGATTTCTTTAGTCCATCGGGACCAATTCCGTCTACGGTCTTTTTGTCGAAAACACACCTAACTTGCACACACCAGCTTAACTCACATGTGTCTGGAACCACCCACGACACCTGTTAAGCAAACTCTAAGTGGGGAGGCTACAACCTCGCATAGCATGGGATCAAATTTATATCGCGCGCTCTAAGGGGTGGCCTCCCCTCTCGGTCCCAACCGGAAACACCCATGCCCCCGGACCAGGTGGCCTGCCTACCAGCTACAACCGGTAGCTTCCACCATGGCCTCTCTGTACGGTGTGTGCTAGAAAGAGGTTGACAACTTACTGAGCCGTACTCTACTTGCTGTAGAGACGAGTGGTAGTATGAAACAAGTATGGGGGTTACTGGCACAAGACTGGATCTACGGTCGACTCAGGAGGTTTAAGTATTCCCTGCATGATTAGTATAACGAATATATTACATCCAATAGAGTCACCTCTCATATCACCTTACCATGCCATACCAGACATAACCGTCCCGACGGAGACAGGCGACAAACTCATGCCTACCCAAGGCAGAGGTTTTCCCGGGTTCCTGCCGGTATGCATGCAAGGCACATGAGGGTGATTATCATCACAAGTGTGTTCATTTCCAACAGCATGGAAATCAATAACATGCACCCATGCATATGATCATATCACATGAAATAACAAGTCCTTCAAAATGCGGTGGTGTTATAGATGTATCCATGATCACACCAAAACATTATGCCAGGATTCGGAATGCTTGCCTTCAATGTTGTGGAGGGGTGGGGTGCTCTCCAAAACTTTTTGAAAGTTTCTTCTCTCCCCAAAATCCTATTTGAAAATATATTTGAATGAACACACATTTCAAAAACAGTACAAAAAAGTTGTTTGAAAATTTTTCAAATAAATCTTAAAATTAACTATACCAAATTTGAGGAAGGTAGGAAAAAGAATCAATTCATTTGGAGTTATATTTAAAAAGTTATAGCCAGTCAAAGTTGTGGTCAAAATCTGTTATTTAAAATAAAACAGAAAAGAAAACGATTCAGATAGAAATACGCTTTCGGTGCAGAGGAGGCGTACTTGAGGCTTTACGCCTCCACTTAACCACGTGGACAGACACGAGGTCGCTGACAGTGGGTCCAGTGGGCCCACTAGTCAGGTTTGACTAGTCCGCCCTCCTCCTTCTCCCTTTGTCCCGAGCGGAGGCGGAACTCCGGCGACCAATGCCGGCGAGCGGCGGCTCCTCGCGGCCTCTGGAGGGCGGGGATGGATCCGCAGATCGAGGGCGATCCTACTGGTAGTCGCTGGGTCGGCGGGGACGGTGTGAGCTGTCGGCGGCGAGCTCCTCGGCGGAGGAAAGCTTCGGGGAAAAGTGTTTTCGGGGCGGCGGTGGTTCTCGATCGAAATGGAGTAGTGGGAATGGTTTACGGGAGGATGAGGGGGCTCTTGGTGGAGAGAACGGAGAGTGGGAGGCCCTGGTGGTGCCGAATTGGCCGGGGCAGTGGCGGCGGCTGCAGCTGCCGGAGATGAGGAAGGAGGCCTCCCCGGGTCGATTGGCTGCCAAAGGGGGTCCTCGGGAGGTGGCTTGGGACTGCCTGCGTGCGGGGATGAGCTCTGGGCTCCTTATATAGGCGAGTCGAGGCGGTTCAGCGGCGGCCGCGGATGAGCTCGTCGGCGACCGTCTTTCTGTAGCTGCAGGGGAATGTGGCGGCGACGAGAGCTAGGGGACAAAGCTGTGGATGAGCACGCACTGCTCACAGGGGCAGGTGGCGAGCCGGGGTGGCTTGGGCGGCGCTGAACGGTGCAGGGCTGTCGGGCGGCGGCGGCTAGCTCTTGGCTTGCCGGGCGTGGCGAGGAGCGGCTTGGCGCGTAGTGGTGAGAAGGGGAGTATGTGGCGAGGTTCTGCAGAGCGGGCCAAAGCCGTGGGGGCCAGCGTGTCGGCTCGGCGCACGTGCGTGCCAAACGCACGCTCTGCTCGCGCTCCGGGCGTGCACGGAACGTGCTCGACGCAATGCTAGAGCATGCTACAGAGCTTGGTTGAGACTGGCAATTAACAGATCTAGGTTAGGAGAAACGGGGAGTCTAGTGGACATGCTTGTTTGATCAAAGGTGCAAGTTCACAGTGCAATGCCAAAACTCATGTCAAAACTGATCATGCCCATAAGGTGTTTGACAAAATGCTAAGGGCACTTAGGCAGGTCTTGGGGTGGCCAAAAACTCTAGATGGTGGTCTCTTTAGATGCAAGAGGAAGTGGTGAGGTTAGTTTGCCAAAAGAAGAAACTTGTTAGTGCAAGTTTAGCAGAATTTCAATTCTGGACAGGAAATAAATGACATTATTTCATGAACCAAAAATGATCTAAAAGGTGCATGCTCCTGGACTTAAGGGTTTAACATGGAGGACTACAAGTAGGAGAAAGAATCAAGTGTTAAAGAGCAAGCAAAAATATGGTTGCTGTACAAACCATCCAGTTGGTCCAGAATGAAGATGAGGTTGATTCACTCAAATTTTTCAAAGAACATAAATAGGTTTTTGCACAAAGTGGAATAATAGGCTCCTACTGACCTCCCCTAATTTTGGTAGAAGTTTTAAAGAAATATTTAAATAGGTTGTAGTGTAAAATTTCTCTCTGGACCAGAGAAGAAAATTGAATGAAGAGCTCAAAATATGCAATGTATTAAATATATTATTGCACAAAAGTGATTGAGAGACATCACATGATATCTCCAAACTTTGGTTGGATTTTTAGAATAATATATCAAATGGTTGCAGTTCAAAAATGGCCATAAAACCTTGAAAAACCATTTTCAAGAAAATAAAGATCGAGCAACTTAATTATTTAATTAGTTACACTGATAGAAGGAAAGTTTTTCTTGAGAGGTTAAACAAGTCCAATAACATATTTGAAAAGTTTTCTCTTTGGAAAAAAAACTCATCATAACAGGGAAAGAAATGATTTAAAAATCAAAATGGAGCTCAGAAATCCAAAGTTTTAATTCCTGGAATTTTTTTAATTTATTAAAACAAGGCCAAATTTTTGGGGTGTCACATGTGATGCGGCCACGGCGGTTCAATTCATCAAAAAGGTGATTTTTCCGGTTTGGCTTTCCACACAGCATCATCACTGATAATGGTACCAACTTGTCCAAGGGTGCTATGAAGGAGTTCTGTCAACGTGAGCACATCCGGCTTGACGTTTCATTAGTGGCTCACCCCCAGTCCAATGGTCAAGCAGAGAGGGCTAATCAAGAGATCTTGCGAGGCATCAAGCCCCGGCTTATGGTTCCTTTGCAACAAACGTCGGGTTGTTGGGTTGAAGAATTACCATCTGTATTATGGAGCATTAACACCACACCCAACAGATCAACAGGATATACGCCGTTCTTCATGGTCTATGGAGCGGAGGCGGTTCTCCCCAGTGACATCCGTCATGATTCACCTCGTGTAGCGGCTTATGTTGAAGCGGACAACGAGGTAGCACGGCAAGATGCTTTGGACTTGTTGGATGAAGAGCGAGACATAGCGGCTGCCCGTTCGGCGATTTACCAACAAGATCTCCGTCGCTATCACAGTCGCCGAGTCAGAACCAGAACCTTTCAAGAAGGAGATTTGGTACTTTGGCTCATCCAAGACCAGACTGATATGCACAAGTTATCCCCACCTTGGGAGGGACCTTTCGTGGTTAGCAAGAAGCTGCACAACGGTTCATACTATCTGATCGATATTCGAGAGCATAAAGACTCACGTACATCAGAGGAGGAGACCAACATGCCGTGGAACATAGCTCATCTTCGGCCTTACTATACCTGAGCCATTGGCTCTACTTATGTACATACTATGACAATGTATATATTAGGATCAATATAATAAACCGGAGCCTCAGCTAAAGCGGGGTCTCTGTTCTTTTTACATCATGTGTGGTTACACGGAGTTTTATATGTCCTAAAGCGGCCTCCGGTTTACCCCTTGAGTTAGCTTTTTAAAGCTTCATGTTATATCACTTGGGGGCTTGGTCGTATCCGAACCAATGCAACACCTTTTGATAGGCGAAAGCCATGAGATCACTTGGGGACTTGGTCACGTCTGAACCAGTCACGCCTCTTGATCGGCCTAAGGCCACAGAATCACTTGGGGGCTTGGTCGAACCCAAACCATCGCCACACCTCTTGATCGGCATAATGCCACTGCATCATTTGGGGACCTGGCTGACTTGAACCATAGCTACGCCTATCGGGGGCTTGGTCGTGTCCGACCATGGTAATGCCACTAGATCGGCTCAGTAGCCTCTTTTTGCAAATGGTTTTATCATTGCCTTTGCTTGAAATTTTCTTTGATAAATATTTCTTTTTTGTTGCATTTTCAAATCGACAAATTCTTAAACCGGTTCAACTGTCAATTGACGGAACACGATTCATTCTTAATCCGGAGACTATTTGCCCGGTTTGATTTTTTGTTAACATCCTATTACGGAGTAACACGGTGTTTATCATAACCCGGCACGGTTTACATGGTAAACCGGCATTATATATACAGGAGTTGCTGTCTCCTCCAACAGTGTGGGTTTATAAACATCCGCTTCAAGATTGGCCAAGCCAACTTCATGCCCAACGATGGCAGGTATTATGTATCACAAATATTTGATCCTATACTTAAATTTCAGATATTTTGATTTCATATATACAAACATCATAATCCGCCTGACGGTACAACCGCGGCGGCACTTTAAGATTTTTTGATTGCAGAAAATACTTTGGAGATTGATCATCCAAAGGAAGCACAAGTTGCAGTAATTATGCACGAAGGCATATCGAAATCAAAAGTATTGGCTAGCCTATTACAAGGCAGCACGGTGCCCAAATAAGATCATTATTTTTTTGCAGAACACAAGGAGCAGCAGTTTAAACTGGCTTCCGGTTCAAGCTTGGTCACCAGCCGGGCCTGATGGTTGTGGGTCATCCCGTGCCGCTTCAACCTCTGCTTCTCTACCCAGCGGCTGGAAATCAATAGTTGTCTAGTCGATTCCCATTAATGCTTGAAAGACAGCTTCATCATGGATCAGCAACGATGGTTCAATATCAGGAGCGTAAGTATGCTTACGGATTGGAGGGATAAGATTTTCCGCTTCAGGAATTGGTGCAGTTACTCGCTTGTTTTGGTCATCATATTGGGCTTGATAATGAGACAAGTCTGTCTCTTCAACCAATTGACAAGCTAGAGGACGCACCTCCTGGTTTATTGCTCGCAGATCCGCTTCACTAAACTGTGACCCGTCTTCCTTCAAGCTGGGATAGCCCTGAGCTGCTTCAACAGGGTCAAAATATGGCACCCACGCTTTTTCCCGGATCAAGGCATTTATAGCACCGGTTCGAGAAGCAGATTTTTTCAGCTCTTCAACCCGGGCAGGAAGCATAGACAACCTTTTAAGGGTGTCTTGGATCAAGGTGGGCGCCGGATTGTTGTGGGATGCAGTAGAGATGATCCGCTGCGCACCAGTATACAATTGTTCGATCAATGTGTAGGCGGCTTTCAATTTCTTCCGCACGTCCGACCCCAAGTGACAAATGTGTGTCCCTGAAATATTACAAAGGGTTAACAAACCGGCAGCTCTATAAGACGGCCGAGTCAATCCAGAAATCAAACCGGCTTACCAAAGATAGCAGCGGTCATGGCATGCACTTACCGCTTTATGCTGGTCAGTTTGTCCACTACCGGTTTCAGTGCAGCCTCAGCATCTTCTGCTCGTTTGGTTAAAGCGGATTTTTTCAGTGGCCCAATCTGCCCGCTCCTTCTTGAAGCCATCCTTAAGCTGTTCCATGGTGCTTAAAGCGCTGGTTAATTCCTCTTTGGCTCTAGAGGTTTCAGCTTGCTGGGACTTCCTCTTTTCTTGCAGATCGGCAATTTGGTTTTCTCTTTTGCTCGTCTCAGCCTACATACAGACAATAATATGATTCAGATGAGGGTACAGAAGTGAAGCACCAACCACATAACAAGTTATGCCCTTGGTACTTGGGGGCTAATGCCTATTTGATCTTCATCTTACAATTTTTATGAAAGTCCCAAGCTCAATACAAGTATTCAACTTGGCACTTGGGGGCTAATGGCTATTTGCTCAATAATTATTGATACTTTTTTACCTAAAGTCCCGGTTTAACTATGTTAAGTTGAACCGGCTCTTGGGGGCTACATCAGCTAAGTTTAGATACATCGAAGTTCATATTGAAAGTCCCGGTTTAAGTTGTTAACTTAAACCGTCATTTGGGGGCTATTGGAGTTGACAGATTACAAGCAGAGGAGTATATGGAAATTACCTCATATTTGTCCTTCATCATATTAACCAGACCGGCTTCATAGTCACGGCTGGTGTATAACCGGTTCAGATAGCCGGAATGGAGATCCTGGGGAGACAGAGCGGCATAGGTTGACAAGTTGACATTCCATTTGCCCTTACCAATTGCAGCAAATTCTTCTTTGGCAGTGTGTTTGGATAAAGGGATAGGATTGCCGGGCTCGGTACGACCAATGCCAGTAATAATAACATCATCATCTTTGGCTTCACAGGTTTGCATGAGAGTTGCTGGTTTATCAGCTTGCTTCGATGGGCTGGTTCTTCGATCAATCCAGACCGGGCTTGTGGGCCGGTCAACAGGACCTGATGTGTCAACATGTGGTTCTTCAACAACAAAATCATCATCTTGTGGTGGGGGGTCGTTTGGCACATCCTCACGGATAGCCGCTTTAGGACCTAGGCTTGGCCCTGAAAGAGATAAAGTGATCAATACAGCATATGTTATAGTGTAATTGTTGGGGAACGTAGCAGAAATTCAAAAATTTCCTACGTGTCACCAAGATCTATCTATGGAGAAACTAGCAATGAGAGGAAGGAGAGTGCATCTACATACCCTTGTAGATCGCTAAGCGGAAGCGTTCATGAGAACGGGGTTGAAGGAGTCGTACTCGTCGTGATCCAAATCACCGGAGATCCTAGTGCCGAACGGACGGCACCTCCGCGTTCAACACACATACAGCCCGGTGATGTCTCCCACGCCTTGATCCAGCAAGGAGAGAGGGAGAGGTTGAGGAAGACTCCATCCAACAGCAGCACAACGGCGTGATGGCGATGGAGGAGCGTGGCAATCCAGCAGGGCTTCGCCAAGCACCACGGGAGAGGAGGAGGAGGAGAGGCAGGGCTGCACCAAGAGGAGAAGTTCTCATGTGTTTAGCAGCCCCAAACCTCAACTATATATAGGGGAAAGGGGGGGCTGCTCCCCCTTTAGGGTTTCCCACCCCAAGGGGTGTGGCCAAGGGGGGAGGAGTGCCTCCCAAGTCAAGTGGAGGCCTCCCCCTTTATGGTTTCCCCCTTCCCATGCGCATGGGCCTTGGGGGGCTGGTTCCCTTGGCCCATAAAGGCTAGGGCGCCCCCTTACAGCCCATGCTACTGTATTGGACGTGGTGGAACAATTTCCGGACCTCCGGACCCCTCCGGAATCCTCCGGAACCTTCTGGAAGCTTCCCGGTACAATACCGAAAAAACCCGAACTTTTCCCAGAACCCGAACAACAACTTTCCATATATAAATATTTACCTCCGGACCATTCCGGAACTCCTCGTGACGTCCGGGATCTCATCCGGGACTCCGAACAACATTCGGTAACCACATACAAGATTCCTTTATAACCCTAGCGTCGCCGAACCTTAAGTGTGTAGACCCTACGGGTTCGGGAGACATGCAGACATGACCGAGACATTCTCCGGTCAATAACCAACAGCGGGATCTGGATACCCATGTTGGCTCCCACATGTTCCACGATGATCTCATCGGATGAACCACGATGTCAAGGACTCAATCGATCCCGTATACAATTCCCTTTGTCTAGCGGTATTGTACTTCCCCGAGATTCGATCGTCGGTATACCGATACCTTGTTCAATCTCGTTACCGGCAAGTCTCTTTACTCGTTCCGTAACACATCATCCCGTGATCAACCCCTTGGTCACATTGTGCACATTATGATGATGTCCTACCGAGTGGGCCCAGAGATACCTCTCCGTTTACACGGAGTGACAAATCCCAGTCTCGATTCGTGCCAACCCAACAGACACTTTTGGAGATACCTGTAATGCACCTTTATAGCCACCCAGTTACGTTGTGACGTTTGGTACACCCAAAGCATTCCTACGGTATCCGGGAGTTGCACAATCTCATGGTCTAAGGAAAATATACTTGACATTATAAAAGCTTTAGCATACGAACTACACGATCTTTGTGCTAGGCTTAGGATTGGGTCTTGTCCATCACATCATTCTCCTAATGATGTGATCCCGTTATCAACGACATCCAATGTCCATAGCTAGGAAACCATGACTATCTGTTGATCACAACGAGCTAGTCAACTAGAGGCTCACTAGGGACATATTGTGGTCTATGTATTCACACGTGTATTACGATTTCCGGATAATACAGTTATAGCATGAATAAAAGACTATTATCATGAACAAAGAAATATAATAATAACACTTTTATTATTGCCTCTAGGGCATATTTCCAACAGTCTCCCACTTGCACTCGAATCAATAATCTAGTTCACATCACCATGTGATTAACACTGACAGGTCACATCACCATGCGACCAACATCCAAAGAGTTTTGGGGTTTGATCATGTTCTGCTTGTGAGAGAGGTTTTAGTTAACGGATCTGTAACATTCAGATCCATATGTACTTCGCAAATTTCTAGGTCATATTGTAAATGCTGCTTCCACGCTCCACTTGGAGCTATTCCAAATGGTTGCTCCACTATGCGTATCTGGTTTGCTACTCAGAGTCATTCAGATAAGTGTTAAAGCTTGCATCGACGTAACCCTTTATGTCGAACTCTTTATCACCTCCATAATCGAGAAACATATCCTTATTTACTCCAAGGACAATTTTTGACCGCTGTCCAATGATCCATTCCTGGATCATTCTTGTACCCCTTGACTGACTCATGGCAAGGCACACTTCCGGTGCGGTACACAGCATAGCATACTATAGAGCCTATGTCTGAAGCATAGGGGACGACCTTCATCCTTTCTCTCTCTTCTGCCGTGGTCGAGCTTTAACTCTTAACTTCATACCTTACAACTCAGGCAAGAACTCCTTCTTTGACTGATCCATCTTGAACACCTTCAAGATCATGTCAAGGTATGTGCTCATTTGAAATTATTATTAACATTTTGATCTATCCTTATAGATCTCGATGCTCAATGTTCAAGTAGCTTAATCCAGGTTTTCTATTGAAAAACATCTTTCAAATAACCCTATATGCTTTCCAGAAATTCTACATCATTTCTGATCATCAATATGTCAACAACATACACTCATCAGAAATTCTATAGTGCTCCCACTCACTTCTTTGGAAATACAAGTTTCTCATAAACTTTATATAAACCCAAAATCTTTGATCATCTCATCAAAGCGTACATTCCAACTCCGAGATGCTTACTCCAGTCCTTAGAAGGATCGCTGGAGCCAGCATACCTTTTAGCATCCTTAGGATCGACAAAACTTTCTGATTGTATCACATACAACCTTTCCTTACGAAGACTGGTAAGGAAACTCGTTTTGACATCCATCTGCCAGATTTCCTAAATGTAGCTAATGCTAACATGATTCCGACGGACTTAAGCATCGCTACGGATGAGAGAATCTCATCGTAGTCAACTCCTTGATCTTGTAAAAAACTCTTTGCCACAAGTCGAGCTTCATAGACGGCGATATTACCGTCCACGTCCATCTTCTTCTTAAAGATCCATTTATTTCAATGGCTTGCCGATCATCGGGCAAGTCCACCAAAGTCCATGCTTTGTTATGATACATGGATCCTATCTCGGATTTCATGGCTTCTAACCATTTGTCAGAATTTGGGCCCACCATCGCTTCTCCATAGCTCGTAGGTTCATTGATGTCTAGCAACATGACCTTCAAGACAGGATCACCGTACCACTCTGAAGTAGTACGCGTCCTTGTCACCCTACGAGGTACGGTAGTGACTTGATCTGAAGTTTCATGATCACTATCATAAGCTTCTACTTCAATTGGTGTAGGTGCCACAGGAACAACTTCCTGTGCCCTGCTACACACTGGTTGAAGTGATGGTTCAATAACCTCATCAAGTCTCCACCATCCTCCCACTCAATTTTCGAGACGAACTTTTCCTCGAGAAAGGACCCGATTCTAGAAACAATCACTTTTGCTTCCGGATCTGAATTAGGAGGTATACCCAACCATTTTGGGTATCCTATGAAGATGCATTTATCCGTTTTGGGTTCGAGCTTATCACGATGAAACTTTTTCACACAAGCGTCGCAACCCCAAACTATCAAGAAATGACAGCTTAGGTTTCTCTAAACCATAGTTCTCACGGTGTCATCTCAACGGAATTACGTGGTGCCCTATTAAAGTGAGTGCGGTTGTGTCTAATGCCTAACCCATGAACGATAGTGGTAATTCGATAAGAGACATCATGGTACGCACCATATCCAATAGGATGCAACTATGATGTTCGGACACACCATCACACTATGGTGTTCCAGGCGCTATTAATTGTGAAACAATCTCCGCAATGTCTTAATTGTGTGCCAAACTCGTAACTCAGATATTCATCTCTATGATCATATCATAGACATTTTATCTTGTCACAATGATCTTCTACTTCACTCTGAAATTACTTGAACCATTCAATAATTCAGACTTGTGTTTTATCAAGTAAATATACTCAACATCTACTCGAATCATCTGTGAAGTAAGAACATAACGATATTCACTGCATGCCTCAGCACTCATTGGACTGCACACATCAAAATGTGTTACTTCCAACAAGTTGCTATCTTGTTCCATCTTACTGAAACCGAGGCTCTTCAGTCATCTTGCCTATGTGGTATGATTTGCATATCTCAAGTGATTCAAAATCAAGTGAGTCCAAACGATCCATCCGCACGGAGTTTCTTCATGCGTGTACACCAATAGACATGGTTCGCATGTCTCAAACTTTTCAAAAACGAGTGAGTCCAAAGATCCATCAACATGGAGCTTCTTCATGCATTTTATACCAATATGACTTTCATGGCAGTGCCACAAGTAAGTGGTACTATCATTACTATCTTATATCTTTTGACATGAAAATGTGTATCACTACGATCGAGATTCAATAAACCATTCCTTTAGGTGCAAGTATTATTCAAATAAATAGAGTAACCATTATTCTCCTTAAATGAATAACCGTATTGCGATAGACATAATCCAATCATGTCTATGCTCAACACAAACACCAAATGACAATTATTCAGGTTTAATACTAATCTTGATGGTAGAGGGAGCGTGCGATGTTTGATCACATCAAAATTGGAAACACTTCCAACACATATCGTCAGCTCTCCTTTAGCTAGTCTTCGTTTATTCCGTAGCTCTTTTATTTCGAGTTACTAACACTTAGCAACCGAACCGGTATCTTAATACCCTGGTGCTACTAGGAGTACTAGTAAAGTACACATTAACATAATGTATATCCAATATACTTCTATCGACCTTGCCAGCCTACTCATCTACCAAGTATCTAGGGTAATGCTGCTCTAGTGGCTGTTCCCTTATTGCAGAAGCACTTAGTCTCGGGTTTGGGTTCAACCTTGGGTTTCTTCACTAGAGCAGCAGCTGATTTGCCGTTTCATGAAGTATCCCTTCTTGCCCTTGCCCTTCTTGAAACTAGTGGTTTCACCAACCATCAACAATTGATGCTCCTTCTTGATTTCTACTTTCGCGGTGTCAAACATCGCGAATACCTCAAGGATCATCATATGTATCCCTAATATGTTGTAGTTCATCATGAAGCTCTAGCAGCTTGGTGGCAATGACTTTGGGGAAACATCACTATCTCATCTGGAAGATCAACTCCCACTCGATTCAAGTGATTGTTGCACTCAGACAATCTGAGCACAAGCTCAACGATTGAGCTTTTCTCCCTGAGTTTGCAGGCTAAGAAAATCGTCGGAGGTCTTATACCTCTTGACATGGGCACGAGCCTGAAATCCTAATTTCATCCCTCGAAACATCTCATATGTTCCGCGATGTTTCGAAAATGTCTTTAGTGCCTCAACTCTAAACCGTTTAACTGAACTATCACGCAGTTATCAAAACGTGTATGTCCGATGTTCGCAACATCCACAAACGACGTTTGGGGTTCAGCACACTGAGCAGTGCATTAAGGACATAAGCTTTCTACTGTCTGCATAAACGCTACTTTCAACTTTCAACTATATTTTCTCTAGGAACATATCTAAATAGTGGAACTAAAGCGCGAGCTTACGACATAATTTGCAAAGGTCTTTTGACTATGTTCAGATAATTAAGTTCATCTTATGAACTCCCACTCAGATAGACATCCCTCTGGTCATCTAAGTGATTACATGATCCGAGTCAACTAGGCCGTGTCCGATCATCACGTGAGACGGACTAGTCATCATCGGTGAACATCTTCATGTTGATCGTATCTACTATACGACTCATGTTCGACCTTTCGGTCTCTGTGTTCCGAGGCCATGTCTGTACATGCTAGGCTCGTCAAGTTAACCCTAAGTGTTTCGCGTGCGTAAATCTGTCTTACACCCGTTGTATGTGAACGTAAGAATCCATCACACCCGATCATCACGTGGTGCTTAGAAGCGACGAACTTTAGCAACGGTGCACAGTTAGGGGGAACACTTTCTTGAAATTTTAATGAGGGATCATCTTATTTACTATCGTCGTTCTAAGCAAATAAGATGCATAAACATAATAAACATCACATGCAATTATATAGTAGTGACATGATATGGCCAATATCATATAGCTCCATTGATCTCCATCTTCGGGGCTCCATGATCATCATCGTCACCGGCATGACACCATGATCTCCATCATCATGATCTCCATCATCGTGTCTTCATGAAGTTGTCTCGCCAACTATTACTTCTACTACTATGGCTACCGGTTAGCAATAAAGTAAAGTAATTACATGGCGTTGTTTAATGACACGCAGGTCATACAATATATAAAGACAACTCCTATGGCTCCTGCCGGTTGTCATACTCATCGACATGCAAGTCGTGAATCCTATTACAAGAACATGATCAATCTCATACATCACATATCATCCATCACATTCTTCTTGGCCAAATCACATCACATAGCATACCCTGCAAAAACAAGTTAGACGTCCTCTAATTGTTGTTTGCATGTTTTACGTGCCTGCTAAGGGTTTCTAGCAAGAACGTTTCTTACCTACGCAAGACCACAATGTGATATGTCAATTGCTATTTACCCTTCATAAGGACCCTTTTCATCGAATCCGTTCCGACTAAAGTGGGAGAGACTGGCACCCGCTAGCCACCTTATGCACCAAGTGCATGTCAGTCGGTGGAACCTGTCTCACGTAAGAGTACGTGTAAGGTCGGTCCGGGCCGCTTCATCCCACAATACCGTCGAAACAAGATTGGACTAGTAACGGTAAGCATATTGAACAACATCAATGCCCACAACTACTTTGTGTTCTACTTGTGCAAAGAATCTATGCAATAGACCTAGCTCATGATGCCACTGTTGGGAAACGTAGCAGAAATTCAAAATTTTCCTACGTGTCACCAAGATCTATCTATGGAGAAACTAGCAACGAGAGGAAGGAGAGTGCATCTACATACCCTTGTAGATCGCTAAGCGGAAGCGTTCATGAGAACGGGGTTGAAGGAGTCGTACTCGTCGTGATCCAAATCACCGGAGATCCTAGTGCCGAACGGACGGCACCTCCGCGTTCAACACACGTATAGCCCGGTGATGTCTCCCACGCCTTGATCCAGCAAGGAGAGAGGGAGAGGTTGAGGAAGACTCCATCCAACAGTAGCACAACGGCGTGATGGTGATGGAGGAGCGTGGCAATCCAGCAGGGCTTCGCCAAGCACCACGGGAGAGGAGGAGGAGGAGGAGAGGCAGGGCTGCACCAAGAGGAGAAGTTCTCATGTGTTTAGCAGCCCCAAACCTCAACTATATATAGGGGAAAGGGGGGGCTGCGCCCCCTTTAGGGTTTCCCACCCCAAGGGGTGCGGCCAAGGGGGGAGGAGTGCCTCCCAAGTCAAGTGGAGGCCTCCCCCTTTAGGGTTTCCCCCTTCCCATGCGCATGGGCCTTGGGGGGCTGGTTCCCTTGGCCCATAAAGGCTAGGGCGCCCCCTTACAGCCCATGCTACTGTATTGGACGTGGTGGAACAATTTCCGGACCTCCGGACCCCTCCGGAATCCTCCGGAACCTTCTGGAAGCTTCCCAGTACAATACCGAAAAAACCCGAACTTTTCCCGGAACCCGAACAACAACTTTCCATATATAAATCTTTACCTTCGGACCATTCCGGAACTCCTCGTGACATCCGGGATCTCATCCGGGACTCCGAACAACATTCGGTAACCACATACAAGATTCCTTTATAACCCTAGCGTCACCGAACCTTAAGTGTGTAGACCCTACGGGTTCGGGAGACATGCAGACATGACCGAGACATTCTCCGGTCAATAACCAACAGCGGGATCTGGATACCCATGTTGGCTCCCACATGTTCCACGATGATCTCATCGGATGAACCATGATGTCAAGGACTCAATCGATCCCGTATACAATTCCCTTTGTCTAGCGGTATTGTACTTGCCCGAGATTCGATCGTCGGTATACCGATACCTTGTTCAATCTCGTTACCGGCAAGTCTCTTTACTCGTTCCGTAACACATCATCCCGTGATCAACCCCTTGGTCACATTGTGCACATTATGATGATGTCCTACCGAGTGGGCCCAGAGATACCTCTCCATTTACACGGAGTGACAAATCCCAGTCTCGATTCGTGCCAACCCAACAGACACTTTTGGAGATACCTGTAATGCACCTTTATAGCCACCCAGTTACGTTGTGACGTTTGGTACACGCAAAGCATTCCTACGGTATCTGGGAGTTGCACAATCTCATGGTCTAAGGAAAAGATACTTGACATTAGAAAAGCTTTAGCATACGAACTACACGATCTTTGTGCTAGGCTTAGGATTGGGTCTTGTCCATCACATCATTCTCCTAATGATGTGATCCCGTTATCAACGACATCCAATGTCCATAGCCAGGAAACCATGACTATCTGTTGATCACAACGAGCTAGTCAACTAGAGGCTCACTAGGGACATATTGTGGTCTATGTATTCACACGTGTATTACGATTTCCGGATAATACAGTTATAGCATGAATAAAAGACTATTATCATGAACAAAGAAATATAATAATAATACTTTTATTATTGCCTCTAGGGCATATTTCCAACAGTCTCCCACTTGCACTAGAGTCAATAATCTAGTTCACATCACCATGTGATTAACACTGACAGGTCACATCACCATGTGACCAACATCCAAAGAGTTTTGGGGTTTGATCATGTTCTGCTTGTGAGAGAGGTTTTAGTCAACGGATCTGTAACATTCAGATCCATATGTACTTCACAAATTTCTAGGTCATATTGTAAATGCTCCTTCCACGCTCCACTTGGAGCTATTCCAAATGGTTGCTCCACTATACGTATCCAGTTTGCTACTCAGAGTCATTCGGATAAGTGTTAAAGCTTGCATCGACGTAACCCTTTATGTTGAACTCTTTATCACCTCCATAATCGAGAAACATATCCTTATTTACTCCATGGACAATTTTTGACCGCTATCCAATGATCCATTCCTGGATCATTCTTGTACCCCTTGACTGACTCATGGCAAGGCACACTTCCGGTGCGGTACACATCATAGCATACTATAGAGCCTATGTCTGAAGCATAGGGGACGACCTTCATCCTTTCTCTCTCTTCTGCCGTGGTCGAGCTTTAACTCTTAACTTCATACCTTACAACTCAGGCAAGAACTCCTTCTTTGACTGATCCATCTTGAACACCTTCAAGATCATGTCAAGGTATGTGCTCATTTGAAAGTATTATTAAGCATTTTGATCTATCCTTATAGATCTCGATGCTCAATGTTCAAGTAGCTTAATCCAGGTTTTCTATTGAAAAACATCTTTCAAATAACCCTATATGCTTTCCAGAAATTCTACATCATTTCTGATCATCAATATGTCAACAACATACACTCATCAGAAATTCTATAGTGCTCCCACTCACTTCTTTGGAAATACAAGTTTCTCATAAACTTTATATAAACCCAAAATCTTTGATCATCTCATCAAAGCGTACATTCCAACTCCGAGATGCTTACTCCAGTCCTTGGAAGGATCGCTGGAGCCAGCATACATTTTAGCATCCTTAGGATCGACAAAACTTTCTGATCGACAAAACTCCGTGTTGGCACCGTCAGTAAATTCAGTACGGCGGTTTAGATGGAAGCAGTCTTTGAACAATTCAACTGTGGGTTCCTCTTGAAAGAATACCTCACAGAGCACTTGGAAGTGACATATGTTGGTTACAGAGTTTGGGCCAGTGTCTTGCGGACGGAGTTGGAAATTGGCTAAGACATCCCGGTAAAATTTTGAACCGGGAGGATTGAAGCCCCGGGCTAGATGATCTGTGAAAACAACAACCTCTCCCTCTTGAGGTGTGGGAGGACATTCTGTACCGGGGACCCTCCAATGAATAATCTCTTTACTGCTCAAAGCGCCAGTTTTGACTAAATTATTCAACTGAATCTCGGTCACACGAGAGGGGACCCAGTTGCACTCATACACTTGTTTAGCCATGATGTGATCTACAAAAGCGGTAATTCCGGTTCAATAATATGTTGGGCAAATATACACTGTTGCACACATTGCTAAACCGGAGGCAGTTACTTATAAACCGGAGTTTGCCAAGCGGCAGTGCCTGGCTAAGGAATCCTAGCGGTTCAACAAGGGGACTAATGGTATATACCGGTTTGGTAATTCTTTTCTACAAAGTTAAACCGCCGGGATTGCGGTTCAACAGTTGAGATTGCGGATGAGTAAGTATGCAGAAACAGATTTCACAAGATTCTATTATAACATTGGATCTGGAGCATGTTCGTAAAAGGGATAAATATTCAAGACCTAGAAGGAGCAGTGTGGAATCAATGAAGCAAAGCTATGGATCAAATCTACGGTCCAAACATATCAAAGTGAAGGTGGATACTAAAAACTACCGCCGTGCAGAGCAAAGGTTCACAGATTCATCTAAAGATCTGTCCTGTATGAGCACGAAGCAGATGATGAACACTAGAGGAACATGGAAACCCTAAGAACAGATCTGTATTGAAAATAACAGAGGACTTACTGGAGTTGTGGAAATGCGAGAGATCGCCGCAGTGCTCTAGTGCGTTCAGGGTGATGCAGCGGCCTAGGTTGATGTAGAGGTCGACGGCGGCGGCGGAGCTCCGAAGCTGGACGGCTCGAGGAAGACGAAGCAGAAGGGCACGAAGGGGAAAAAATGAAATGACCCTTCGGTCCTATTTATAATGAAAGGCATATGTGTCAGGCGCGAGAATCAAGGGGCCACAAAACGGAGCTTTCGCCTCGATTATCATAGATCTATGAAACAAGGAAGCATCATGGATAGCTTCGTTTTGACAGATGACGTCACTCCGGTTTACAGCAATCAGAGAAGATGACATCATGGCGGTTCACTAATTTATGAGAAGATGTTGAAGATGAAGTTTTTGCTAAGGATTGACATGAACCCGTTCAAATCAATCTGGGGCCTAATGTTGGGGATATTACTACTGGGCGTAAACCGGCCAGGACAGGCCGGGTTAACTTCATCAGTAGTTAAGTATGTTGAAGCCCATAAGAGAAGAACAGGGCTCAAGGCCCACAGTCGGTTTAAAGCCTGTAGCCGTAAACCGGCATTGGTATGTAAACTTGCATTGTATGTTAGGAGTAAGTAGAGACCAAACCGGACACATCTATGATCCGGTGTTGGGACTCTGTAAACCGACGGGCGTCACCCATGTATATAAGGGGACGACCCGGCAGCGGTTCAAGGACAACAGATAACAACTCGAGACCTAGGCGAAGCTTGTTTGCTCCCTAGTCATCGAAACCCCATCAATTCCATCACTACTAGACGTAGGCTTTTACCTTCATCGAAGGGTCCGAACTATTATAAACTCTCTTGCGTCCCTGTGTCTGCTTTAACCCCTTCAAGCTAACCCATCACGATGGCTCCACGACTAAGTCCTTTCATGAGGACATCTGCCATTACAAAACCACGACACCATCCTTGTTTAAACTGGTGTCTTGTTTTCCTAGGATGGTCAACACCCGCAACAACCCTGCTGCCCCGGAGCAGGGTGAATCCAGTGCAGCTAGGAATGAAAATCTGCCTCAACCGCCTTCTCTGGCCGAAGTTATGCTGGAGGCAGAACGAAACAAGCGTGAGACTAACCGCTTGCTGGAGCGGATTGAGCAGAATACTGCACGCCAGCCGAGGAACGACCTGGTGTCAATCAATGACTTTGTCAAGTTGTATCCACCAAAATTTAATCATTCCGTCAAGCCTCTCGATGCGGATGACCGGCTTCGCAGCATCACCCACAAGCTACGTTCTGCCAACATAGCCGAAGCTGATAAGGTTATCTTTGCTGCCTATCACCTCGAAGGCCCTGCTAGCCTTTGGTGGGAAAATTATGAGGCTATGCGCCCGGTCGGCCAAATCACTACCTGGGCTGAATTCAGTGCGGCTTTCCGTGAGCATCACATTCCGGAAGGTCTCATGGACCGTAAGAGGGAAGAGTTCTGCAATTTCACCCAGGGTAGACTAACTATGGATGCATACAGTCGTGAGTTTGGAAATCTAGCACATTATGCTCTTGAAGAGGTATCCACCAACGCCAAGAAGCTGGCAAGGTTCCGCAAGGGACTTAGCCCCGAGCTTCGCCGTGATCTTCGTCTGCATGAGTGCACCTCCTTTCAGAAGTTAGTCAACAAGGCCATCAGCGCTGAGACAGGTCAGACTAACTTTGAAGCTTCACGCAAGCACTCCCGTGACTTTGGATCTTCATCTGGCTCTGGATCTCAGAAGCGCCGAGTCTGGATTCCAAACACTGCTCTGCCACCCAGGTTCACCCCGAGGCCATCCTTTGAGGCGCCTCTCCCCAACCAGCAGTATGCACCGCCCAAGACCTATGGTGGCCCCGCTGCTAATCCTGCTCCACGCCCCAATGTGATAACTTGTTTCAAGTGTGGGGAGATGGGTCACTACATCCGCGAGTGTCCCCAGAACAACCCCAACCAGTTCGGAAAGTCTGTTGGCTATGGCAAGCCAGCAAGAAAGGTGCTCTACGCCAAGCCAGCCACCACTGCTCGTGGTCATGTCAACTACGTCTCAGCTGAGGAAACTCATGAGGACCCCAACGTTGTTCTTGGTACGCTCCTTGTTAATTGTCATCCGGCAACTGTTCTCTTTGATACTGGAGCATCTCATTCATTTATTTCTGAGAGCTATGCTCGATTGCACAACACCACATTTAGTGACATGCCCACCTCCATGGAAATTCAGACTCCTGGTTCTAGATGGAAAACCTCTAGAATAAGTCATGGGAATGAAATCCTTGTCGACAGATTAGTCTTCCTTGCATCACTAATAGCACTCAAGTCCTCGGACATAAACATCATCTTGGGTATGGACTGGATGTCAGCCCATTACGCTAAGATTGATTGCTCCACTAGAACTGTTCAACTCACTCATCCATCGGGTAAGACAGTCAATGTTTTGACCCGAGTGTCTGAGCGTCAGCTCTACTCTCTAAATGCCAACCCTCTTCCAGACCTTGAAGATATTCCGGTAGTCCGCGACTTCCCGGATGTCTTTCCAAAGGAACTGCCAGGTGTTCCACCTGACAGAGATGTCGAGTTCGTGATAGACCTTGTTCCAGGAACCGTCCCAATCTCTAGAAGACCTTATAAGATGGCACCCCTAGAACTAGCCAAGCTTAAGAAACAACTCGATGAGTCCTTGCAAAAGGGTTTCATCCGTCCTAGTTCTTCTCCATGGGCTTGCCCTGTCCTGTTCGTCAAGAAGAAGGATGGAACGGATCGGATGGTTGTAGATTACCGACCTATCTACTTGGTCACCATCAAGAACAAGTATCCGCTCCCCAGGATCAACAACCTGTATGACCAGCTCGCTGGATCCTCAGTATTTTCCAAAATGGATTTGAGGTTGGGCTACCATCAAATCAAAATCAAGAACGGGGACATTCCCAAAACGGCCTTTGTTACTCGTTATGGCCAATACGAGTACACCGGCATGTCCTTCGGTTTAACCAATGCTCCAGCCACCTTTTCTTGGTTAATGAACTCAATCTTCATGGGGTATTTGGATAAATTCGTCGTGGTATACCTCGATGATATACTCATCTACTCCAAGAATGAGGAAGAACATGCCGAACATCTAAGGCTAGTATTGATGAAACTTCGAGAGCATCGTCTTTATGCTAAATTTTCTAAGTGCAAATTTTGGTTGCCAGAAGTGACCTATCTAGGCCATGTAATCTCTGGTAAAGGGATTGCTGTCAATACCGAGCGAGTTCAAGCCGTCCTTTACTGGACTCCACCTGAAACGGTCAAGCAAGTTCGGAGTTTCCTTGGTTTAGCGAGCTATTGTCGCCGCTTCGTCGAGAATTTCTCCAAGGTTGCTAAGCCTCTAACTGAACTCCTCAAGAAAGATAAAAAGTTCGAGTGGACCCCACAGTGCGAGTTCAGCTTTCAGGAACTGAAAAGATGCCTGACATCTGCTCCCGTACTTGTACCACCAGATTTTTCTAAGGACTTTGTTATATATTCCGACGCCTCGCGACAAGGACTAGGTTGCATACTCATGCAAGATCTTCATGTGATTGCCTACACTTCCCGACAGTTGCGTCCACATGAGGATAACTATCCCACACATGATCTAGAGCTTGCGGCTGTAGTCCACGCACTCAAAACCCGGCGACATTACCTTCTTGGTAATCGTTGCAAAATCTACACCAATCACCAAAGTCTGAAATACATCTTCACCCAACCGGATTTGAATCTCAGGCAAAGACGTTGGGTCGAGTTGATCACGGATTAAGACTTAGGAATAACTTACACCCCGAGCAAAGCCAATGTCATGGCTGATGCACTAAGTCGTAAATCTTATTGTAACAACCTGATGTTACAACAAAATCAACCACTTCTCCACAAGGAATTTCGTAAGCTTAACCTCCACATTGTTCCTCGAGGATTCCTTTCCACCCTGGTGGTGAAACCTAACCTTACGGATCAAATCATAGCTGCCAAGAAGCGCGATAAGGGCATATCCCGGATTAAGGAAAACATCGCTAGAAGAGTTGCTAAATGTTTTTCCATGGATGAGCGAGGTGTGGTCTTCTTCAAGAACCGCTTGGTGGTTCCCAAGAAACAACATCTATGGCAATTGATCCTTAAGGAAGCTCATGAATCCCCTCTCACCATTCATCCCGGTAGTACTAAAATGTATCAAGACCTACGCCAGAGGTTTTGGTGGACTAGGATGAAGAGGGAAATCGCTCAATACATTGTTAATTGCGATGTCTATCGTCGTGTCAAAGCAGAGCATCAACGGTCTGCTGGCACCCTTCAACCTTTGGCAATTCCTGAATGGAAATGGGATAAAATCGGTATGGATTTCATTACCGGGTTTCCCAGGACCAAGAGAGGGAATAATGCCATCTTCGTCGTTGTCGACCGTGTTTACAAAGTAGCCCACTTCCTACCCGTTCGTGAGAGTATAACCGCTAGTCAGCTAGCTGACTTGTACATCTCCTAAATAGTGTCTCTTCATGGTGTTCCATTGGAGATTAACTCAGACCGTGGAAGTATCTTCACCTCTCGATTTTGGGAGAGTTTCCAAAATGCTATGGGGACTCGTCTCTCTTTTAGCACCACCTTCCATCCTCAATCAAGTGGTCAAGTAGAACGAGTCAATCAAATTCTGGAGGATATGCTTCGAGCTTCTGTCATCGCTTTTGGTATGAGTTGGGAGAAGTGCCTTCCATTCGCCAGTTCGCTTATAACAATAATTATCAAGCTAGCTTGGGCAAAGCTCCTTTCGAAGTTCTCTATGGACGAAAATGTCGAACGCCTCTTAACTGGTCAGAAACCGGGGAAAGACAACTCTTTGGCCCGGATATGATCCAAGAAGCAGAAGAGCAGGTTCGTGTTATTCGTGAGAAATTGAAAACGGCCCAATCTCGCCAAAAGAGCCAATATGACCGCAAACATAAGCCTATGACTTATGAAGTTGGCGAGAAGGCTTACCTTCGGTTACACCTTTAAAGGGAACCCATCGATTCGGTATCAAAGGCAAGTTGGCTCCTCGTTACATTGGACCCTTTCGCATTCTTGCCAAATGAGGGGAAGTTGCCTACCAGTTGGAACTACCTTCGCATCTCTCCAGAGTTCATGATGTCTTCCACGTTTCTCAACTCAGGTGTTGCTTCTCGGATCCTATCTGTGGAGTGGACCACAAAACGCTTGATCTCCAAGATAACCTCACATATCGAGGATATCCCGTTCATATCCTTGATCAAGCCGAGCGTACCACTCGACGCCAAAATATCAAGTTTCTCAAGGTTCAATGGTCACATCATTCCGAGCAAGAAGCTACTTGGGAAAGGGAGGACCGTCTTCGACTCGAGTACCCCACCTTCTACCCGACGGATCCTAAATCTTGGGACGAGATTCTTTTGAGTGGGGGTGAGTTGTCACATCCTACCTAGTCCATGCATTAGAGTGTTGCATCATGTCTACTTTTCATCAGAAACTTGAATTGGGGAAGACAGAACCCCCAGAACCCCTCTGAATTCAACTAAGGCTTACTAAAAATATTTTCAATGAACCTGAAATGCCCTTATAAAAAGTTCGCTCTCTTTGTCTTGGGTTGGAATCTCTGGCAAAATTGGTGCACAATTTTCTAGGTCAACAGAAGGTCATTGAATTAAATCATATGTAAGTTGCATTTGGGCATTTAAATGCTAGTAAATCTTTTAGATGCTCAAATATTTCTGAAGCTAAGTGTGGGCTGTTGGAAATATTCTAAACAGAGCCTCTGATTATTTTCAAGATTTTTAGAAGTGCCTAGCTATTTTTAATAAAGCTACAAACCTACAGAAAAATAGAAAATAGAAATTTAAAGAGAGGGAGAGAACTTACCTGGCCACAACCCATCAGCCGGCCCACCTGGAGGCCCAGCGATGTGCTGGCCCATGCCAGCCAGCTGCTTCGTCCCCGCCAGGCAGGCAGAGAGCTGACGCCGGCGAGCGCGAGCTCGCCACAGCGCCAGCAGCTTGCCGCTTCGTGCGCCTGGACCCTGGGCAGGCTTCACGTCGCCGCCCCGACCCCGTGGACACCTCACTCGCCCCCCTGCCTCTCTCCCTCGCTCTCCCGCACCATGGCCGACGCACCTGCCGCTGCATCGCCGACGTAGTCACGCCCTCCGTCGTCCCCGTGCTGCGCCATCATGTCCGTTCGCTCCACCGTCGTCGACTACATCGAGCAGGCCAAGCCCCAAGCGCTCGCACGCTCTGCAACACTCCACCGACCCCGTATTCGTCGACCACCGCCGGAGATCCCCTTCGTCGTCGCCACCGCATCAGCTCGTCCCCGACCGCGCCGTCCGTTTCTACATGACCGCCGTGAGCTCAGCTACCTCCCCATCCTCTCCGTTTGCTTTCTCGTGCACCATAACAACTGCACAAAGCTTCACCGCACGCGCCACCGCCAATCTCGTCGCCAACGTGTCTCCGGCCAACCACCGGCCACACCACCGTGTCCAACACACTCACTGGATCCCCAGGAGCCCAACGCACCTCACCACGCGCCTCGCCGTGCCCCTTAGCCTCGGGCTCACCTTCACCCGACTCCGGCGACCGCCAAGCTCGTCGCCAGCGATGTTTCTGGCCACCCCGAGCTCAACCACCGCCACCAAACGCCGCGGCTTGCTCCCAGCTACCCGTAGATGGTCTCCGCCGTCCATTTGGTCGCCGGAACGCACTAATGCACTTCCACAGCCGCGTCTGGCCTCGCCGGCGGCTAAACGCCGGCGGGTTTGACCCGCTGTCCTTGACTAGGTGGGCCCAGGTTGACTCCTCTGAGTCTATGACAAGTGGGCCCCCCACTACTAATTAACCTAGGTTAGTTTTAACTAAATTTAGTTAGTTTAAATAACTACTGACACGCGGGACCCACTGGTTAGGTTGACCTGGACGTCCCCTTTGACCACTGACATCATCCTGACGCAATGCTGACGCATTAATCCAATTACTGGAATTATTCTTATACAGGAAATTCTAGAAATTGTTGCAAACTTCAAAAATTCATAGAAATTAATCTGTAACTCCAAATGAAAAGATTTATATATGAATTTTGATCATAAAAATTTAATCTATCCATTGGTATTGGTTTCATGCATGACAGAACAAGTTAACCTTGCTTTTTAAGCAAAATAAGATAATGCACTAATATGGCTATGTTAAATGAACTAACATTTGAATCTTTGATTCAAATGAGTTCATTCCTTTCTGTTTTAGCTTGCATTAGGCCAAGACACATTCATATTGCCATGTCATAGCATGCATCATATTGTTGCATATCTTCATGTGTTGATTATGTTCGGTATGTCTTTCGTGGTAGGTTCTGCCTCCGAGGATAACCCCGAATATCCGTCTGAAGGGCAGTATCCTACTACCACTACATCAGGCAAGCAACCCATTGATCATTCCGATACAAACCCATGTTCTCGCTTCTGCTCTTGTTTACTGCATTAAGACAATGCGATTCAAACTGCTGTGTGTTGCGGTAGTTGAACCCACTTCCTTTGCATGACCTGTCATTGCCACAGTAACTAGATGAAACCCACTAGCATGTGTAGGAGTTGACTGAGCCATATTTGTGTTCCTACCATGCTATGCTTGCTATGCTTAGAGTTGTGTCAGGTCTAGCTCATCGGGATGATGAACTAGAGTGAAAGGTTGTGTCGGTATCGAGAGTGAAAGTGTTGAATATGATTTGGTAAAGGAATCAATGAGAGGCCATGTAGGAGTACATGGTGGGTTGTTTCATTAAGGCTGTCCCTAAGAACTGAGATCTGTATGTGTGATTTAAGATCAGCTACTACCACACATTGGCCCCTGAAATATGACCCCCTCAACTTACTGACCCCTCTCGTCCTCTACCCAGGAGTTGCAAGTAGTTTCTGGTGTTTGTAGTATGCTGGGGGCCGCACATAGTGCTGACCATAGGGGTGGACTGTGTTGCGGTAGGCACGTGGCCCGATGTACCAATTCGCCCGTTTGGTGTCTTGGGAACCCTGCACACATCATTCGGGGCCGTTAGTGGAAACCTCGGCCAGACTCCCTACAGATGGAACCGAATAGGCGATAAACCTGGACTAGAGACTTGATTGGATGGTTAGGTCATGGTCTACACCCACGTCGGCTTTCGCTTGAAATCTGCCGAGCACATTTCGTGTGCAGATGCTAAGTGGTGGAAACATGTGTGACGAAGTTCACCCCTGCAGGGTATAAACTATTCGAATAGCCGCGCCCGTGTTAAAGGACTACTTGATCGCCTATGCAGTTCATAGACAAGTAAATGGATACTACTAAAACCCTCAAGATAAGTGTGAGTACCGCGGTTGGCCCTCTCGTAGGTTGACGAGAGAGAATCCACGGTGGAGTATTGTGTTGGTGTTTAGTGGACTCTTGTGCGACAAATGCTTTACCAGTTGTGTCTATCGTAGGATAGCTTAACCATGAGTCAAAGCTGGCTTGCTGCAATAACTCCACTACCTTCTTGAGAATGTACATGTATAGTAGGATTCTGTTGTAAGACTTGCTGAGTACCTCCGTACTCATGTTGCTTTAACTAATGTTTTCAGACGACAACACTGCCCCCTCCGATGGGTTCTATGTAGACCTCGACGTTGACGAGTGACTAGCCACCCAGGTGGTGGTCCAAGACTTGTGAAGGGCCGATGTAGATAGAAAGGCTTCGTCAAGCCTTCTTTCTTTCTAGTGTCTGTACTCAGACTAAGTTGCTTCCGCATGTGCTTGTATGATTGTATGACTTGAGTTTCGGGTCATGTGACCCCTATCTGTATGAACATGTTACGTATGGCTCCTCGGAGCCTTTTAAATAAAGGTACTTGAGTTGTAGAGTTTTTGTTGTGATGCCATGTTGTATGTACTCATATCGAGCATATTGTGTGTATGTTTGAAATGCTTGGTATGAGTGGGATCCGACAATCTAGTTGTTTATCCTTGGCAGCCTATCATATGGGGAAATGTAGTCTAGTGCTTCCTGAGCGATAGTAGTCCGCTACAGCCCGGTTCACCGGAGTCCTGCTAGCCCAGCACTACTGCTCTGGACACTTGACTGGCCGGCATGTGTTTCACTTTGTTCCTGTGTCTGTCCCTTCGGAGAAATGTCACGCGGTGACATCCGGAGTCCTGCCTAGCCTGCTACAGCCCGGGTTACCGGAGTCCTGTTAGCCCAGTGCTACAGCCCGGGTTCACATGTTGATGACCGACATGCTCGATGTGATTCATGTATGCCTGTCCCCATGGGTTAGTGCCGCTTTGGGTTCACGACTAGCCATGTCGGCCCGGGTTCTATGTCATATGGATGCTAGCAACACTTTCATATACGTGAGCCAAAAGGCACAAACGGTCCTGGGCCATGGTAAGGCGACACACGTGGGGTTACCGTGCGTGAGGCCGCAAAGTGATATGAGGTGTTACCAGCTGGGTCGATGTGACTTGGAATCGGGGTCCTGACAGCGATGCTCAGGAGCCCCCTTTTAATGCGCAAGCGAATTGCACGAGAGAAAAGGAGACTCACGGTGCCGCCTGCCATCCTTCCCACGGGATCCCTGTGAACCAGCACAAGAATAAACATGGTTTGCCGTTACAGCTGTCAGCCTGCCGCTGGTTGCTCTGGATGAGGTGAAGGCACTGAGGGCCTGGTGAGGTGACGTGTGCGGGGCGTGCCGCGAGCCAGAGCTCGACCGCTCAGATTTGTCGATGTGGCAGGAACGGACCCATGCACCAGCACCGTGCATGTGAGGCTCCGTGGGAGGTGATGATCGAGCAGGCGATAACCGTAGGCAGGTTAAACATGAAAAGCAGATCAACATGGATAAATGCAGGAAGATACATGCCACCGAGTCCGGCCCAAGCGGCTTGGGGATGATGCAGCCCGGGGGGCACCCCCAGCAAGGTAAGCTAAAGACATAAGCAAAAGGGATACATGCCACAGGGACGGACCCACGCGGCCTGGGAATAATGCAGCCCGAGGGGCACTCCCAGCTAAACGAGCTTGGAAGATGTCACCTGGTTCTGTAGATGAAGTAGAGTTGGTGCAGCTGAAGGCGTGCGTTAAAGAAATGACTCCTCATGAGCAACCGGAGCCCTGAGCCTCGAGAGGCTCTGGAGGCTCGGGAGGTTCCCTGAAGACCGTCTCCATCTCCTCCAGGACGGCGTGGTACCTGGCCTCCTGAGCCGCCAGGACACGCTGCATGTTGAGCTGATAGGCCGACGCCACGCTCGGCAAGCCTAAGGGCACGCAAACGAGCTGTGTGGTGGGCCCTCGCAGCGGCCCACACGCGAAGGCCAGAAGCGCTCCTGAGATGCGGCCCTGTTGAGCCCTGGGATGTCGATGCAGACACGCAGCCCTGCATCCTCGCCAGGATGGGGAGCTGCGCCTCGTGAGCGGCTGTCGCCGCACATGGCTCTTGTGTCTTGCAGTTCCTGGGTGGTCTTGGTGATGAACTCCTGGGTGGTGGGCACTCCTTGCCCCGTGCTCTCCTGAGGAACATGTGCCGCGAAGCATGCTTCTAGGTAGTGCCCAAGCGCCTCCCTCGTGAGTTTGGCAAGGTCTAAGGCCCTCCAGAAGAGAGCCCCCGAGCCCTGCCCGAGGAGGACGCGGGGCACGCTTTCCTATGCGACGGAGGGAGGCGCCCCTGGGACGGACGCTGATCCTGATGAGACTCCTGCCGCGACGCCATCCTCCTGAGGTCCTGCGCGGCGCAGCTGCTTCTTCCTGGGAATGGTCTCCGGAGGACCTTCACTTTTGCTGTTGGGGTCGTCGATTGCTGCGGCTTGGAAGGCGCGCTCGAGGGAGCACACCGCATCCCTCTCTTCACATGGGACCGTGATAATTCCTTCGCTTCCTGGCATCTTGAGGATGTTGTAGCCGTGATGGGTGACTACCATGAACTTGGCCAGGGCTGGATACCGGAGGATGGCTTTGTACGGCAGGCAGATGTGCGCGACGTCGAAGTCGATGAGCTCGGTGTGGTAGTTCTTGCGCTCCCCGAAGGTGACAGGCAGGCGGACCAGCCCTATCGGTGTGGTGGAACCATCGGTCACTCCTGAGAAGGGCTTGGTGGGTTGGAGCTGTTCATATGGCACTTGGAGGTTGTCAAACGTGTCGACGGACAGGACGTTGAGCCCTGCACCGCCGTTGATGAGGGTCTTGGTGACCTGCACATTGCTGATGACTGGGGAACACAGCATAGGAAGGGCGCCAGCAATGGCTGCGCACTTGACCTGATCTGCCGAGTTGAAAGTGATGGCGCATTGGGACCACTTGAGCAGGCGTGTGGCCTCGAGCTTGGGGAGCACCGCGTTCACCTCGCGAGCGAACTGTTTGAAGATGCGCTGTGAGGCTGGGGCCTGGGCGCCACCCAAGATGCAAGCGATCACACGTGGCTCCTGGAAGCTCCCAGCCCCCTTGTCCTGGTGGTGGTCGTCGTTTCTTCTTGGTGGCGGCAGTGGGGGAAGACCGGCGTTGCCTTGGGGGCGATCCTCATGAGGTTGATCCCTCCAGGCGCCCTTGCGAGGTTGGTCCTGCCATCAGTCCTCGCGAGGCCTGTCGCGCCATTCCTGGCGCGGGCCACGGTCGTCCCAACGTCCGCCTCCACGTCCTCCTCCGCGGCCGTAGCCCCGGTCGCTGCGCTCGGGGAGTCGACCGAAGCGTCCTTCTCGTATGGCTCTGAGCTCTTGACAGTCGCTGGTGTTGTGGGTGTTCAGGTTGTGGAAGGAGCAGAACGGTCGGCTTTTCTTGGAAGACTGGGGATGATCTCTGCCCCGCTTGGTGTCGGGCTCCGCCGCGAGCACAGCTGCCTCCTTGCGCTTCACGTCCTTGGCCTTGGTTTTCTTCTCCTCTGCACCCGCGGCTGGCAGCTCAAGGAGAGAGAGGCACCCCTCCTCAGCTCTTGTGCACTTAGTCACCATGTTGAACAACTCCTGAGAGGTGCAGAGCTCCTCGTGGATGGAGAGATCTTCCTTCATCTTGACGTCATGGACACCGTCGGAGAACACAGAGATGATGGCCTCATCCGTGACCTTAGGGATCTTGAGGCGTGTGTTATTGAAGCGCTGGATGTACTTCTGGAGGGTCTCTCTTGGTTGTTGCTTGACGCGGCGTAGATCACCCACGGCCGGCCGGCGGTCGCGAGTGCCCTGGAAGTTGGCGACAAAGCGTTCGCGCATCTCGTCCCAGGAGGAGATCGAGCCGTGCTGTAGGTTCAGGAGCCAGGAGCGAGCTCCATCCTTGAGAGCCATGCGAAACCAATTCGCCATGACCTTTTCGTCGCCGTTGCCGCTTCGATGCTCAGCTCATAGAGCTGCAGGAACTCCGCGGGGTCGGCGGTGCCGTCGTAGCGAGGAGGCAGATCCGGCTTGAACTTGCCTGGCCAGGCGACGCTACGCAGCTTGGGGGTGAAGGCGCGGCAGCCAGCCATGGTTGCTAGGGCCCGCTTTGGAGGTGGAGCTTGGTCTTGGTGAGGTCCACGCGGTGCCGCCGCAGGCGGCGCGCGGTCTTGACGAGGTGGCACGGGGACTGCAGGTGGAGCTTCTCGTGGCCATGGGATTTCTTGGCAGCTTCTCTCTTCTCGCGCGGGCACCGGGCGCGGTGGATCATGCCGCGATGCCGCGTGCCTTGGTGCCAAGGCACCGTCTTGGGGTAGATGTGGTGGAGGCACGCCATGAGCCTCGCCGCCCTTGGCTGGTTGAGGGGGAGGTAGAGAGAGGGACGCACTGGGGAGCCCCCTGCAGCGCAGACGAGCTCGGTGACACGGTCGAGCCAATCCTCATAGAGGTCGTCGACGGGGCAGTAGCGCAGGAGTTCGTTTGCGGCGAGGAGCGCTGCCCACGCCTCCATGGGAGCACGGCGCGCGTGAGACGAAGAACCGGCGAGGGTCAGCGATGGAGTGGCGGTGCATCCATCCTGTCGTACCAAAGGATGCAGCAAGGATGCATGCTGCTCGTTTCACGTCGGGCCGGTGGCAGCGTTGGCGGCGGGAGACGGAGAATGACGAGGTGACCCACCGACGGGAGCCGTCTAAGCGACGCGGGCGGTGAGGGCATCCCGACGCTCAGCCCGAGCACGGTGAGCATCCGCCATGGATACGACGGAGCGACGGAGCGACTGATGGATGCGAGGGAGGCTTCGGCGCACCCCTACCTGGCGCACCAAATGTCAGATGTGGGGTTGCGGCAAACCCTTGAGGTTCGAACACTGGGGTGCGCGCGAAGTCTTTCCCTCCTACCGATCTACGCCCTAGCTCGATAAGATCTCGTGGACGAACTCGACGAACTCGCAACACAGAAAGACACGAGGTTTATACTGGTTCGGGCCACTGTTGTGGTGTAATACCCTACTCTAGTGTGGTGGTGGTGGATTGCCTCTTGGGCTGATGAAGAACAGTACAAGGGAAGAACAGCCTCCTGAGGTTGAGGTGTTCTTGTGGCTAGGGTAGGCTCTCGATCGGGTTGGATTAGGCTAAGGTGAGATGCCTCTACTATGGTGGCTAGCTCTACTTATATAGGCCCTGGTCCTCTTCCCAAATATCGAGCAGGAAGGGAGCCAACAACGGCGGGCAAATTTGAAGGGGGCAGCTAGTACAAGCTATCCTGACAAAAGCGATCTTCGCCTGCGAAAAGCTCTGGTGGTGACGCCGTCTTGGGCTCCACGATGACCTTCGTCTTGCCGTCCTCCTGGTCTTGGTCTCGTTGCACCAATATAGGAACCTTTGCCTCATGCCCCGGTACTCTTCGCCTGCGCTGGCCTCCTTAGCACCAAAGAGGAAATATGGACGCTGCGTGCGCTGGCGCCCTCCTGGTGTCGTTTGTCATGGCTCACATCACGAGAGCCTCATGAGGTTTGCCCCGCCTTGATATCTCCTCTCCTCGTGAGCATGCCTGGCTAGGCCACTCCAAAAGAGGTCTTGCGTCGTCCACCTCGCGAGGCTTGGACCCTCGCGAGGGTCTTGGATGCCTTGTTGATGAAGATGGGTCGTACGGCCTGCTGGCTTAGCCACGCTATGGGCCGCAGGCAGGCAAGTCTTGGGACCCCCGTTCCCAGAACGCTGACACTTGGTTCCGGAGGTAAGTCAGACACTGAGTCCGGAGAAATTGATATTTCTTCGCCTGAAGACAGAGGCAGGAGAGGACCCAGTATCCCATCCCCGAGTAGGGGGAAAAGGGCCGCCTCCGAAGGTTGGGAGGGGAGTCTCCCAAGAGGGGCAAGATGCCACCGTCGAGCGGCTTGGGTTTGGAAAGCGACGCCGTTGAACAGCTCCAACAACCGGACAAGCCCTCGACCAAATCATAAATGAATCTGGAGCATTTTGATAGCGCCCCGCTTCATTGCTGTTGTCGAAGATATACATAACGCGTTCGTGCAGCTTTACTGGTTGGCATGGAGTCTTTCTGGGCAATCCTCTTCTTCGGGAAGTCTCCTCCCAGAGATGATGAAGAGCGAGACGCCTCCCCCGACTTCATCGCCCAATAAGGCGGACGACTCCGAAGTGTCATTGCAGAGGGTTTTTCTTGCTAAACAAGCTACGCAAGGGATGAAAAAGGCAGTACCCGAAGGTGGATCTTCGGCCGTCAGGGATTCTGGGGCCAATAATAAAGACCTCGGACTGTCTGGCTTGCAGCCGATGATGATTCCGGAGACGGGTGAGCAAATTCCTTCAAAGGATGACTATGCTCCTAGAGTGGCTTCCGAAGACCCGACGGCTTCGGGCATATTACGGACATGTTGCGAAATGCATCTGTCTCTGGGGAACAGCGTACCTTGATGGGTACAGTGGTTGAGAAAATTCTATCCGCGAAGAGCGGATTAAATGAAGCCTTCATGAGCCTGCTGAAGGGTTTTGAGGTTTGTGATATAATATTTTCAGCTATGTTATATTTGCAAAGATGCGCCTGTGTATAGGTAGTAGCCCCTGAGACTCGGGTTGGCTTCCGTTGGGAAGAAAACAGAGGATCGAAATGGATCATTTTGAGGACTAACCTGATGAATTTGAACACAGGCTGGTTCCCCGTTGGCCACGTCCCGGACTATGGAAATTGCCGAGCTGCAACGGAAGCTTGATGTGGCAGGGGATGATCTTGCATTAATCAATATACGTCTTGACGAGTCGCAAGGTATGTATTCGGGGCAATCCCCATACATTTTTGTGGTATAAGAATGACGCTGAAATTTAGATGCTGGAATGTGCATGGCTGCAGATGGTGCTGCCGCTGTTGAAGCTCTTCGAGCGGAGCTGGCCCGTGCCAAGGAGCAGGCCCGGTGGGGCAATGCTGCTGCCGAAAAGGCATTGACTGAGCTAAAAGCCGAACAAGCTGCACGGCACCGAGACGAGGAGAAGATATCCACGATGGCGCTCAAACTGGAGAATGCCACTGGCCGCTACGAATTTCTGGAGAATGAGAATAAAGCCTTAACGGCTGAACTGGACAAGGCCTTGCAAGAGGCGAGAGAGGCGCGGTCGGAATCCAGAGCCACCCGTGAGGAGGTTCGGCGGGCTAGGGAGATTGCGGCTGGAAAGCCCTTTATGTTGCAAGCTAAGTTCGGTGACCCGAACTATGCTCAGCTTAACCAAGTGTGGAGTTCTCCGGACAAGTTCTTGAACTTGCCGAAGAGCTCTTCCGATGCGGCGCAGTATTACCAAGCGCGAGATGGGTATGCAACGGAGAAGCTTTTTTGGTCGCAGTTTGGCGCATCAAAGCGCCCTCTATTGCTAAATGAACAGATGTCCCGATGGGCCGAACTTCATAGGATGTCCGGCGCTGCCATGAAGGATGTCATAATCCGGTTGTGGCCAACTGAGCCTATTCTGGATAGCTACTTCGATTTGGTACAAAGACTTGTTGACGCGGTGCCACGAATCGATGTTGGGATGCGGTCAGTGTGCATTGAAGGTGCACGGATGGCCTTTGCCCGAGTCAAGACATTCTGGGGAAAGATGAAGGCCATCGATGTTGCGGCGAAGAGTCCACCCAAGGGCAAGGACCGTCCTGAACGGGAGCATTATTTTGAAGACGTCCTAGAGGCTGCCCGCTTGATAGAGGGTCAGTGCTCGAAAGACATAATGTTCGAGTGAGGTGTATGAAAAGTGTAAAAGACAACTTTATAGTTAATCTATTTTAATGTTTTTCTCTAAAGCTTGTATTCCTCCTGTGCGGCCGTTTTAATATAATCTGAAAGTTTTCCAGTCATTGGCTTCAGCCCCCTCGTAGGAAGTACAGGGGTGTTCGGAAAAGCATTTAATCACTCTTTATCCAACGTCTTGGTCCATGAAGGAGGTGATAATGCGGCGAACCAGGCAATCGGACTATAGGGTGTTAACACTTTCACTTAGCCATAGGAGTTTTGTGGTGGGGTTACGAAATAGCCCCTGGTATGTATGCGGCGTATTATAATATGGCGCATTACATATTTGATCTCAAAAAAAGATCCTTCGTGTTACACGGAGAATCGCTAAAGATTCCAAGAAATCGTCAAGTGGCTGACCAGCTCTCGCCGCATCATGACAGTCAGTTTTCAGCTTTCTCTACTGATGTACTTGACCGGATGAACCGGAAGCATAATCATAGTAGTTCTCCCTTTACTACCCTAGCCGATTGAGCGAAACGTAAGGTAGCAATCACAGGAGCCGGGCAACCCAACTATTGACCCAAGACAATGATTCGGAGCTGATGCATATAAGGCCAAAACTTGCAACGCCGAAGTATGCTATAGAGTTGTTCGGACTTTTGCTGGAAACTCGTTTGTTCCCATACCGAGCCCCTGGCAGGTTATGCCAATGTGTGTCTGTGAAACAGCCATGTGAGCCGTATTTAATGGTGAGACAACACGGGTGGTTAATTCGGATACTGTTTGCTGGGAGCTGAGCGATATGCCAATGATTATTTATTATATATATATAAGCCATCCTCCAGGCTATTTGACGTGCTCGGGGTCGGAGGCGGGGGAACAGGCATAATACAGGCTCAAAATAGAGAGAGCGGCCTGCAAAAAGTTATTTTGGACCTCCTGTCGCACGTCTGCGCCGCCAGTCCTCGGCGGGGGGAATCCTTGATGGAAATATCCCCTTAGGTGAGGGTATGGATCTGAACTCCGATAGAGCCTGTGGCCGATGTTTGTCCCGTTCGTCACCTGTTTTTAAGGGATAGTGAAGAAAAAGAAATAAAAAGAAAATGGATAAAAAATGTTACGGGGATGCTTGCAGGCTTGTCCGTGGTGTGCCTACGCCAATGCCCATGGTATCTTGAGTGCGTAGTGATGTATGCGCGGTACAAATTTTGCAGGTGTACTAGGTGGGCGGCGGAAGCCGGACTGCTATTTTCGCTCCGGGAGTAGTTGATCCTTGGGTGGAAGCTGCTTCTGGCCCCCGGTATTTCGCTGGTGAACCTCTCTGTCGTCCCTGTCGCTGAGCTTGCCAGCCTATTTAAAGACCCAGCTGTTTCTGTTAGTAAGATTAGCTGGTTTTTTGGGGTGGCCTTGAATCTGGCAGGGTCGGTCCGATATCCTGTCTAGGTTGGATGGTTTGTCTTGTTTCGCCTTAAATGGCTTCTTCCGTTGACCGGGCTTAGGATTGTTGAATCCAGCGTTGACCATTGTGTCGCGTGGTCCTTCATTATCATTTCGACTGTTGTATTTGCTTCTTCGTGGCTTGCCATTGCCGTCTCGGGTTTCAGAAGTGCCCGGGTCGCTGGCGCTCTTGCTTCTATGAGCGAGCCAGCTGTCTTCTCCCCCGCAAAAGCGGGTCATCAGAGCAGTGAGGGCTGTCATGGATTTAGGTCCTTCTTGACCGAGGTGGCGTGCAAGCCATTCGTCCCGGACACTGTGTCTGAAAGCCGCAAGTGCTTCCGCGTCCGGACAGTCGACGATTTGGTTCTTTTTGACTAAGAACCGAGTCCAGAGCTTCCTGGCTGACTCTCCGAGCTGCTGGACAATGTGACTTAGGTCATCGGCATCCGGTGGTCGGACATATGTTCCTCGGAAGTTGTTGAGGAAGGCCTCTTCCAAGTTCTCCCAGCTGCCTATGGAATTTTCAGGCATGCTGTTTAACCAGTGCCGAGCTGGCCCTTTTAGCTTTAGTGGGAGGTATTTAATGGCGTGGAGGTCGCCCCCACGTGCCCTATGGATGTGGAGGATAAAATCTTCTATCCATACTGCACCATCGGTTGTTCTGTCGTATGATTCGATATTGACGGGTTTGAATCCTTCGGGGAGATCATGATCCATTACTTCATCGGTGAAGCAAAGCGGGTGTGCGGCGCCTCTATGTTGGGCCACACTGCGATGTAACTCTGAAGGAGTCCATTTGCGGTTTTCGGCTCGGGCGTGGCTAGGTTTGTCACGTCCGAATAGGTAGCTGCCGTCGCGTGTTGAGGTATGCTTTCGCAATCCGTAGATAGGTCTTGCGTGTCCTACTCTACTATCCAAGTCCCGCTGCGGGTTGTCTAGACAATCGTGAGCTGCGTTATTCCTGCCTTTACGGTGAGGTGATGCGGTCTGGTGTTCGGCTTGAGTTGCCTCTTTATCCGGACAGAATTGTCGGCGACCTGCCGCATTGTGTGATGATGGTGGGGGCTCTAATGCCTCGTCATCGAACTGTCGTAGCGATCTATGCTTCGGGTAGCTTTTGGCTAGGCCACTAAGGCCGTATTCTTCGGCGACCAGAAGTTGGGTCCATCTATCGTTGAGTAGGTCTTGGTCAGCCTGAAGTTGCTGCTGCTGCTTCTTTTTCAGGCTCCTTGCTGTTGCTATGAGCCTGCGCTTGAAGCGCTCCTACTCGAGGGGCTCTTCGGGTATGATGAAGTCTTCATCACTGAGGCTGACGTCATCTTCGGAGAGAGGAAGTTAGTTGTCGTTCTCCGAATTGTCGCTAGGCAGGGCCTGTTCATCGGGGCTGGCTTGCCCGTTTTCCTGTTCCTCCTGTTCGGATCTTGCTCCAATAGGGTCTTCATTGTTTTCGGCGTTGTCCGGAGTACTATTTTCTCCGGTTCCATCATTGCACGCTTTTTTAGGTGTGTCAACTATGCACATGTCATATGAAGTGGCGGCCGTTCCACGTCCGGTGACTGGCGGGTTTTGGCCTTGCTCCTTGTCGGCATCGTCGTCTATACCGTCGATGTCTTCAGAGCCATAATCTGGCATGTCGGTTGAATCCGCGACAGTGGCTATGAAGTGGGTGGCGGGTGGGAAACGAAGTTCCCCATTATCTGCCTTTAGCTCGAACTGGACATAGTTCGGTTGCAAGTCCTTCTCCAAGGACAAATTCTTTAGAGAGTTTAGCACATCACCCAAAGGTGAGTGTTGGAAGAGGTATGCGGCGCTGAATTCGAAAATTGATAACCGATCCAGCTCGGTGTCCGCAGTCGTACATGGTCCGGAACTTATAGCCGGAGACGAGTCCAGAGTTCCGTTGATGAAAATGTTGCAGGGAGTCGAGTCTATGTGCGGCTCCAATGCCGCGGACTCTGTGGCCTTGGATGGCACGATCTGTTTTGGATCTAAGGTTGTGGTAGTAACAGGAACCATCTCATGAATCCGATCCGCTAACAGACTTAAGTCATGTTCATCAGAGCGAGGGGAGTGATCGCCGCGGTCTCAAATCCATTGAAGATCAAGTCTCCACGGATATCCGCAACATAGTTCAGTCTTCCAAATCTGACCTGGTGGCCAGGGGCGTAGCTATCGATCTGCTCCAGATGGCCAAGCGAGTTGGCCCGCGGTATGAAACCGCCGAATACGAAAATCTGTCCGGGGAGGAAGGTTTCTCCCTGGACCACGTCACTATGGATGATCGAAGGGGCCATCGAACCTTTTGTCGATGGCACAGTGGAACTCTCAATGAAAGCACCAATATCGATGTCAAAACCGGCGGATCCCGGGTAGGGGGTCCCGAACTGTGCGTCTAAGGTCGATGGTTGCAGGAGATGGGGGACACGATGTTTACCCAGGTTCGGGCCCTCTCTATGGGGGTAATACCCTACTTCCTGCTTGATTGATCTTGATGAATATGAGTGTTACAAGAGTCGATCTACCACGAGATCATAATGGCTAAACCCTAGAAGTCTAGCCTGTATGACTATGGTAATGAATGTATGTTGCTACCTCTTGAGCACTATGTTGGATTTTCTTGAAGAGGAAAGGGTGATGCAGCACAGTAGCGTAAGTATTTCCCTCAGTTTTTGAGAACCAGGGTATCAATCCAGTAGGAGGCTACGCGCGAGTCCCTCATACCTACACAAAACAAATAACTCCTCGCAACCAACGCGATAAGGGGTTGTCAATCCCTTCACGGTCACTTACGAGAGTGAGATCTGATAGATATGATAGGATAATATTTTGGTATTTTTGTGATAAAGATGCAAAGTAAAATAAAAAAGCAAAGTAAAAAAGAAAAGGCAATAGCAAAGTGTTGGAAGATTAATATGATGAAGATAGACCTGGGGGCCATAGGTTTCACTAGTGGCTTCTCTCAAGAGCATAAATATTTTACGGTGGGTGAACGAATTACTGTTGAGAAATTGACAGAATTGAGCATAGTTATGAGAATATCTAGGTATGATCATGTATATAGGCATCACGTTCGAGACAAGTAGACCGACTCCTGCCTGCATCTACTACTATTACTCCACTCATCGACCGCTATCCAGCATGCATCTAGAGTATTAAGTTCATGAAAACAGAGTAACGCCTTAAGCAAGATGACATGATGTAGAGGGATAAATTCATGCAATATGATAAAACCCCCATCTTGTTATCCTCGATGGCAACAATACAATACGTGCCTTGCTGCCCCTACTGTCACTGGGAAAGGACACCGCAAGATTGAACCCAAAGCTAAGAACTTCTCCGATTGCAAGAAAAACCAATCTAGTAGGCCAAACCAAACTGATAATTCGAAGAGACTTGCAAAGATAACCGATCATACATAAAAGAATTCAGAGAAGATTCAAATATTGTTCATAGATAATCTTGATCATAAACCCACAATTCATCGGTCTCAACAAACACACCGCAAAAAGAAGATTACATCGAATAGATCTCCACGAGAGAGGGGTGGAACATTGTATTGAGATCCAAAAAGATAGAAGAAGCCATCTAGCTACTAACTATGGACCCGAAGGTCTGAGGTAAACTACTCACACTTCATCGGAGAGGCTATGATGTTGATGTAGAAGCCCTCCATGGTGGATGCCCCCTCCGGCGGAGCTCCAGAATAGGCCCCAAGATGGGATCTCGTGGGTACTGAAGGTTGCGGCGGTGGAATTAGGTTTTTGGCTTCTGTTCTGATTTTTTGGGGGTACGTAGGTATATATAGGAGGAAGAAGTACGTCGGTGGAGCAACACGGGGCCCACGAGGGTGGAGGGCCCGCCCTGGGGGGGGGGGGGGGGGGGGCGCGCCCCCCTACCTCGTGGCTTCCCTGTTGGTTGCTTGACGTAGGGTCCAAGTCTCCTGGATCTTGTTCGTTCCAAAAATCACGTTCCCAAAGGTTTCATTCCGTTTGGACTCCTTTTGATATTCCTTTTCTGCGAAACTCTGAAATAGGCAAAAAAACAGCAATTCTGGGTTGGGCCTCCAGTTAATAGGTTAGTCTCAAAAATAATATAAAAGTGGATAATAAAGCCCAATATTGTCCAAAACAGTAGATAATATAGCATGGAGCAATCAAAAATTATAGATACGTTGGAGACGTATCATATGTATCCTATCCGGACTACGCCCTCCGGTTTATATAGACACCGGAGGGATCTAGGGTTACATAGAGTCGGTTACATAGGAAGGAATCTTCATAGTTGATCGCCAAGCTTGCCTTCCATGCCAAGAAGAGTCCTCTCTGGACACGGGTACAGTCTTCGGCCTTCATGTCATCACGGCCCATCAGTCCGGCCCATGGATAACGGGCCGGACGCCAGAGGACACCTTAGTCCAGGACTCCCTCGAGGCTCCTTTCCTGTTTAGTTCCTGCAACATGCACCATGCCTTGTGGAGGCGTTTAAACTTGTGTTTGGTACCAAGTGAACAATATGTCTTGTAATATTTGTTTGAGATTTTGCGATTTCCTTCCTATATGCTTTACGTTCTACGTCGGCAGAGCCCGACCCACGCATACCTCAGCTGCCGCTGACTCGACCAGAAACCAGGACAAGGCCAAGGGTGAGGGGCTACATGACCAGTTAGGCTCCTGAGTCGGGATGCTCAGCAGTCCCCCTTGACGCGCAAATAACTTACAGAAAGGAGATGCAGGAATAGGCCTTAGTGTTCTATGTCGGCAGGGCCCAGCCCCGCGCGTACCTCAGCCGCCGCTGACTCGATCGGAAACCAGGACGAGGCCAGGGGGTGAAGGGCTACGTGACCAGTTAGGCCCTTGGGTCGTGATGCCCAAGGGTCCCCTTTGACACTCAAATGACCTTTGAGAGGGAGATGCAAGAGCAGGCCTTAGCGTTCTGCTTCGGCAGGGCCCGGACCCGTGCGTACCTTAGCCGCCGATGACTCGACCGGAAACCAGGACGAGGCCAGGGGGTGAGGGGCTACCTGACCAGTTAGGCCCATGGGTCGCGATGCCCAAGGGCCCCCCTTGACGTACGAACAGACCTCATACCTGTCCGCGCCGGGCTTCCGCTCGGGAGGGTTGCGCGACGACCAGGTCCAAGGGACCTGGTGGGGCGTACGCCAGGCGTGACCTGAGCGCAGCCCCCGTGCCTAGCCCCCTCACGCTACCCTCCCGAGGGAAAGCAGCGCGGTGAGGCTAGGCACCAAGCTCAAGGGCTCCCTGAGGTTGATACGGACATGGGGCCACCCTCAGTTGTTTATCACCAGTGCGGAGCATAGCGCTTCTGCACTTGCACGGGCATAGCCGCTCCTCGGCAGTGTTGACTGCCAGCACGGAGCATGGTGCTTCCACTGGTGCGTGGGAGGGGACTCCCTACTGCGGAGAGCCCCGGGGGCGTGTACAGCCCCGCCCTGACACGTGGCTTGCACGGCAGGGCTAGACGAGGTCTGTCTGGGCACTCGTGAGCCAGCGCGGGACTCACGAGGCCCTACCTCAAGGCGGGTTGAGCCTGGTCTTGGTTCTCGTTGATTGGGTGGTCCTGCGAGATGGTTAGGCAACCTGCGTCGAGTGAATCTCTTGAGGTTATCGTATGAGAAAGCCAAGCACCAGCGACCCCAGGAGGTGACTTGAATGGGACTGGCCCGCCAGACAGAGCTCAGCCGCTGGATTTATCGACGCTGCTGGGACGGGCCCGAGCACAAACTTCGTGCCTAGCCTTCTTATGCGAAAGATCCTGAAGAAAGACGATCAGCGCGCAGTTAGGATGGGAATGGGCCGGGTCAACCCACCGGGTCTCTGGCCCGACCCAGAAAAACAAGGCCGATGGGTCAGTCGGGTCGGCCTCATACAAAAATTGGCCCAGTAGAGCCGGCACGGAGTGACCCCTTGGGTCAGCGGGGCCGACCCACCTCCGAGTACTGGAGTCCATCGGTATCACCAAATCCATCTTACTGGCTTAGCTTATACGACAACTAGCGATCAGCTAATTATAGTATACTAATTAGCCGAAACATCCACTAACTAACATTTGTACACGTACTGGAATCAATTAACCCAATTGGACGTGAATAGAGTTGAAACTGTATATTGTGGTTCATTTGTAAACTTTATTAATTATTTCTATCATGCATGTTTAGGTCATAATTTTTTTTACTTGTAATAACATATTTTTGAGAATATTTTATGTATCACAACCAAATATTGAATAAGAAAATAAAATTTGGGTCGACCCGAAGTACCCATCGGGCAGGCGAGGCCATTGACTTTTTCAAATTGGGTCGACCTGTGGCCTCTCAAAATGGCCTCAAGGCCAACAGAGCCGGGTCCAAGGCCAGGTTCGGGCCAACCCATTCCCACCCTGAGCACGCAGCTCCCATGGTGGGTGATAATAAAGCAGGTGATAATCATAGATAGATCATGCATGGAAGGCAACTAGCTTAGGTGAATGCAGAAACGATACATGCCACTGGGCAGGACCCAAGCGGCCTGGGGATGATGCAGCCCGAGGGGCACTCCAAGCAAAGTAAGCCAAAGACATAAAAGGATACATGCCGCAGGGACGGACCCACGCGGCCTAGGAATGATGCAGCCCGAGGGGCGCTCCCAGCTAAATGAACTTGGAAAATGTCACCTGGTTTGGCCGCTGAAGAGATGTTGGTGTAGCTGAAGATGTGCGGTGAAGTTGCTCCTCACGAGCCACCGGGGCCCTGTGCCTCGGGAGGCCCTGGGGGTCCAGGCAGTTCCTTGAGGACCGTCTCCATCTCTGCCAGGACCGCGTGGTGCCTTGGCCTCCTGAGCCGCCAAGATGCTCCGCAGGCTGCATTGGAAGGCGGCCGCCATGCTCGGCAGGCCAAATGGCATGCGAACGTAGTTGTGAGGTGGTCCCTCGCAACGTCGCATGCGCAAAGGCCAGAAGCGCTCCTGAGATGCGACCCGGTTGAGCCCTGGGATGTCAACGTAGACGCGCAGTCCGCCATCCTCGCCCGGATGAGGGGCCGCGCCAGGTGGGCGGCGATCGCCGCGCATGGCCCTTGCATCCTGCAGCTCCTGAGAGGTCTTGTTGATGAACTCCTGAGCGCCGAGCACTCCTTGCTCGACGCCTTCCTAAGGGAAACATGCCGCGAAGCACGCCTCCATGTGGTGCCCGAGCGCCTCCCTCATGACGTTGGCGAGGTCTGAGGCCCTCCAGAAGAGAGCCCCGAGCCCTGCCCAATGATGGCGTCGGGCGCCTTTCCTATGCGCGGGAGGGGGCACCCCATCTGAGGGCGCTGGTCTTGAGGTGGTGCTGCTGGTGGTGCCACCCTCCTGAGGCCCCGCACGGAGCAGCTGCTTCTTCTTCTTGGGGATGGCCTCAGGAGGGTACAGGATTCCCTCATTGTCGGGGTCTTCGATTGCTGCAGCTTGGAAGGCGCGCTCGAGGGAGCACACCGCATCTCTTTCTTCGCAGGGGACCATGATGATCCCGCTGCTTCCTGGCATCTTGAGGACGTTGTAGCCATGATGAGTCACGGCCATGAACTTGGCCAGTGCTGGGTACCCGAGGATGGCGTTGTATGGCAGAAGGATGTGGGCGACGTCGAAGTCGATGAGCTCGGTGCGGTTGTGGGGACCCCGACTCATAAGTCGTGATCACCGAATGCACGTGTACAGTGATCCCAGAGATCAATGCTCACTGAACACACAGAAGCTGAATAACAAGAGTCTTGCATCCATACATACCGTCTTACACAAATTATGACCATTATGGTCAAGTCTTACATAGATAAAGCCACAAGGGCTGGATATCAAATAAACTTAAGCAACAGAAATCTTCGTCGATAAGTAGAACCCATGCCATCTGCCTTAACCCTACAGGCATTCTGACTAGGAAACGTCCTAGTTCGCATGTTCGTCTCCAAAGGATTCTTCTTCAAACTCCTGTTCTTCCATGCCCGGCCAATTAAATAACTAGTGGCAAGCCAATGAGTACTTTGAATGTACTCGCAAGCAGCCCATGTTTTGGTTCAAGGTACAACAATGCATGATATAGGTAAATGTTTGCGGAAAGCTAGTTTTGAGTGCAATGACATGCTCAACAACTTGTAAGACATGCATCATGAGAATTCAATTAACCATGAGGATAGGTTACAGATATCAACATAAATAGAGTGGGCATCAACCCAACTCAATCATGTCATGTCCTTTAACTTGACCCAAGTAGTTCTTCCCACTTATCCAAACACACACACTGGTTTGTAAACATGTGGACGTAGTTTAAGCAGCATCACCCAACTGTCCTTGACCGTGGGCACGGCTATTCGAATAGTTTTACACTCTACAGAGGTTGCACACTTTACCCACAAGATCCGGGGAACTTCCGTGTCATCCACGACCCGCGGTACCTCAAGTACCCGGGGTAAGCACCCGATCACTATCTTTCCCTAGACGACACTGACAAAGAGTCCACTCGTTGTTCCGTATCCTCATGATGTACATCATACGAGACTCACTCGAGATCGTAACATCCAAGAGGGGACGCAACGGTGTATCCGGTGCCCTGTAAAAACAGTCATGGCCGCCCTACCTGGCACGACCCTGTCCTGAGAGAGTGCACCAAAAACTCTCCCGTCACTAGTAATGCGGGCTCCAAGCTAGTATTGGCCTAGGTAATCAATAATGCCCTTTCCCATACAAGGGTAGAGTGGTTGCGCATGTAAGGTTGGGACAGTCGACAAATCTTAAATCTAATCCGTTTTTGAAAACAACACACACTTGCCTCGGTACACCACTTCGTCATCAAGTGGTTACCCAACTCATTATCTCCCTCGGGCATAAGTGGCACCCGACGGGGTTTTCGAAAGGTCTTTTGAAAATACTTTGTCTCCATCACCATGCATATACTCGTCCCTTTTTGCGTAGCACTACTTTAGCATCCTATCTACTCCCACCGGCATAACCCTCATAAGAAGGTAGGGTCATGCATAATGCAAGTATCAACGAGGAAGTAACGGTGGCAAACCACCCCATGTGGTCATCACAGTATCATGTCTCCGATGCAAGCAATAAGAGTGTTATATGGCATGCATAAAAAGGGTTTCATAGACATGGTCAAAGGGCTGCTTGCCTTGGTCTTCAAAGTCTTCAAGTTCTTCAAATCCTTCTCTTTCTTCTTCTTCTTCTTCTTCTTCTTCTTCTTCAGCAACTTCGTCTAATACGGGATCTAATCGTCGCAAGAAAATAACGAGAAAATAAGGCAATAGTAAAACAGAAAAACCAAGGTGCTCAGAAAAATGTCAACTTATTTTTGATAAATACTAGGGGGAACTCTAAGAAGGGGAAAATTACTAGTTATGGATTTGGAGTTGTATAATAGGAGAAATGGATTTTCAGAGGGGAATATAAATGCTCAAATTTGAATTTAAATTTGAACAGTGCAGAAAAGTTTGATGGATATTTATGAAAGTTACACCATTAAATAGGTGGGATTTTTCTAAGATTTTAGGAGTTGGAATTATTCCATTTGGATAAATATTTTATCCTGTGGAATTTTTATAAAACAGACAGAAAAAGGAAAAGAAAAGTGGCACTGTGTCACTAGGCCAGAAAGGCCACAGTGCAGCAGGCCCAGAGGGGATTCAGCCCGCGGGAGGCTGCCACATCAAAGGCGTATTTGGGAAATAAGCCTCCAGCCGACGCAGCAAACCGGTGCGCGCGCGTGCGTGTTTAAACCTGACGGGTGGGGCCCACCCGTCAGAGTGTGAGGCTGACCGACGGGCCCCACGGCTGTCGTCTTCAACCTCGGCCCAGAGAGGGAGGCGAGCTCACCGGCGTCGCTATGGTCGACGGCGAGGCGACCCAAGGGCATCAGCATGCTCAGGGTGGAGTCGCCGTTCGGGTGGAGGAGGTGGACGTTACCAGAGTGGCCTGGTTCGCCGGCGACGAGGTCTCGCGGCGGAGGAGCTTCGGGCATCGTCGGTTCCGACCGTTTCCGGCTGCAAAAGAAGCGGGGGAGAAAGGGGAAATGATCAGGGGTGCTCGAGGGTTCTAGATCGAGGCAGAGGAGGAGCAGGGGAGGCCTGTACCGCGGGATCGACGGTGACCCGAGGCGGTGGAGCTCGGGCTCGTCTGGAGAGGGGCGAGTGGTGTAGGGGTGATTAGGGGTGTGAGAGAGCGAGTGGTGAGGAGAGTAGGGCTCGGGGAGGCCCTTAAATAGGAGAACGGCAAGGTGCCATGGACCCGTGCGCCGGCGGGCTCCTGCTCATCACCACAGGGCTCGGGAGGAGCTGGCGCCGTGTCTGGGGTGCTCATGGGGCTGGTCTAGTGCTAGGGGAAGGAAGAGAGGGAGCGGGGAGGGGTCAGAGACGCCGCGCGTGTGAGATCGCTCACTGGAGCTCTCGGGCGGCTGATGCGCGTGCGAGCAGGGGCAGGAGAGAGAGAGGGAGGAGGGGGACGACCAGCTGCCGTGTCTCGGACACCGAGGCGCATCGTCGGGCGTGCGGGGGAGGCCCGAGGTGGCCGGAGGCGGTTGGAAGGGGGCGGCTACAGTGCGGGAGTGCACTGTAGCGCACTCCAGAGCGTGCAAATGGCTGGCATGGCCATTTTTTATGCAATGTGGGCGCGTCCAAAGGTGTCTGGTAGCTCTAGGGGGAAGTAAAGAAGTGGGTTGTGGCCTTGGATGCCTTGGGTGGCCACTGGAGTGAGGAGGGAGGTGAGGAAGAGGGGTGCAAGGGCTGTCCAGAGAGGTAAAAGAGGTGGTTTCACCCCTCAAGTATTGATCTGGGATGCAGCCATTGCTACTGGAGGTAGAAGAGGTCTAGGAGGGGCTGTGGTAAAAAGTGGAGGCCATGGAGAAGAGTGGAAGAGGTCAAAACAGGGGTTTTAGTAAAATGGCAGAAGGTGTTTGATGCTTGTTTGGTTAAGCAAATGAACTCCATTTGGCAGGAGACTCCACAGGGTGAAATTGCACATATAATTAGGGCCTTACACCCATTTTGAGCTTATTTGGGCAAAGTTCACAATGTAACTTTTGTAAACCCTAGAAATTAGCAGAAATGAACTTGTGTAGATCTAGTTGCGCAAATCACTTCTCCTTGGTGCACCACATGCTCAAAAAAGTTGGGGTCAAGGGGAGAAAGTTGGTAGTACAAAGTTGTTCAAATTTGATTCTGGTCAGAGAGGGTTTTGGGGTATTTTGGTGAACCAAAATGACCTTGATTGATATGAGGCTTTGCAAGGTGATCACAATATGCATTTGTGACTTGCTGGATTTTCCTTGGATTTTTATGAAAATATTTCTTGTAGAAATATTTCAAATCCTTAGAATGGGCATAAAGGGTTTTGGGAGGTTTTGTTCAATATTTTGAACATGACCATGTGTTGAAACTCTTATATATGGAAAATATATGTCCACTGAGTTTCCCTGATTTTTGTCAAATATTTTTGAAACAATAAAATATTTTTTCCCTATTAAAGACCATTTCTGGCCTTAAGAAAAAGCTTTTAAATAAAATAGGAAAATAACTTTTAAAATTATATTTTTGTGGTTTATGGGAGTCCTATAGCTAATAGGTTTCAAGTATACCTTTTGAAAGATTTTTCACACCTCAAATCAAGTACTTGCAGTGCAAATCTCAACTCAAGGGTTTTTGGAAAACTAATTTTAGAAAATACTTTTTGGCCAAATTATTTTTGTAAGAAAATACTATATTGTACTATACACATGGCATGATCATTGGGCAGAAGTTTGGGGCAAGGAGATGAAGTATAGAAGGTGAAGCTATGTTGACTTTTAAGAGCACTTTGAAAAACACAGAGAGAAAACCAACTCAAATAAAAAGTCAAATAATGTAGAAGTTTTTGTCAAACCACACTTTATCATGATTTATCATATTAAGTGTTGTGCCATGAAAATCAGGGTGTGACAGTGGTAGTTGTTGCGTTCTCCGAAGGTGACAGGAAGGTGGACCTGCCCTATTAGGGTGGTGGAGCCATCAGTCACTCTTGAGAAGGGCTTGGTAGGCTGTAGCTAATCATATGGCACTTGGAGGCTGTCGAACGTCTCGACGGACAGGACATTGAGTCCTGCACCTCCGTCGATGAGGGTTGAGGGAGTCCTGGATTAGGGGGTGTCCAGATAGCCGGACTATACCTTCAGCCGGACTCTTGGACTATGAAGATACAAGATTGAAGACTTCGTCCCGTGTCCGGAAGGGACTTTCCTTGGCATAGAAGGCAAGCTTGGTGATGCGGATATGTAGATCTCCTACCATTGTAACCGACTCTGTGTAACCCTAGCCCTCTCCGGTGTCTATATAAACCGGAGGGTTTTAGTCCGTAGGATAGAACAACAATCATACCATAGGCTAGCTTCTAGGGTTTAGCCTCCTTGATCTCGTGGTAGATCTACTCTTGTACTACCCATATCATCAATATTAATCAAGCAGGAGTAGGGTTTTACCTCCATCGATAGGGCCTGAACCTGGTAAAAACCATCGTGCCCCTTGTCTCCTGTTACCATCCACCTAGACGCACAGTTCGGGACCCCCTACCCGAGATCCGCCGGTTTTGACACCGACATTGGTGCTTTCATTGAGAGTTCCTCGGTGTCGTCGCCATCAGGAAGGATGCCTCATCCCGTCTTTAAAGACGGCACCATTGCTAAGGGAGCTTTGGCTGTCAGCCAAACTCTCCGGCTTGGCGGTTTTCTTATGACCGCCCGTTTGGCTGCTGCGCCGACGATGACCTCTCGGGTCATCAATAGCAATCTTCATGTCAGCTCGGAACTCGCCGAGCAGTTAGATCCAATGGAGCACTCTTCCATAAATGAACTCTTGGATCGCATTGCCGCCCTGGGAGTCTCTACGGATTACGACCAGATTGGGCCTAAACCCGATCTGCGAGCGATTAACTCTCCCCAAGTCACCCATCACATTATCGTGGTAGAGGGACAGTGCGGCGACCTTTCATCTATCCTAAGGACTAGTTACGTCCGGATTCCCGATCCCTCCAAGCTGGATACCCACGGAGGGGAGGATATCACTCAAGACCTGAACTTAAAGTCAGGCAACAGGCTGAATTCATTGGAAAACATCCAAGGATCCAAACCTGCGGGTTCGGAAACTCCTTGGCCTCTGAGTTTCAGATGGGGTGAGGGTTCGGATTTAATTACACCCACCCACCCGAACATAAGCGATCTATCCCAAATTAGGCAACAGCTCGAAGAAACAGTACATCATTACTGGGCCAGATTCCTCCTGGTTATGAACAGGATAAAGGACTGTCGCGAGGAAGATGCAATCTCAATCTTCTGCAATAATTGCACGGACAAGGGAATCCTCAATGCCATAAGTCGTCGTGATATTACACACTTTGCTGACTTGGTGTCCATAGTACGAAAGTACTGTGCGATTGAAAGCGCCTGGAAAACCGAAATAAAATTTTGGGACGATCCGGCCCTGAATACAAACCCAGTCCGAAATAAAAGGGTGCATCATCTTCAGACACCCGGGTTAAATACCAAAAAGCAAAAACCCTCTACAGGGCATGGAACCGTACTGGAAGGATGGCTTAATAGACCCTGTAAAATTCACAGTACAGAGGGCGCCACACCAACTCACAGCCTTAGAGCATGTTGGATACTCCGGCAGGTGGCCAAAATTGGCGAAGATCTCCTACTTCCGGAGGCCACAGAAAGCCAACCCAGGGACACCAGTACGGTATTAACAGTCTTCGAGACTTTCGCATCAAATAATATGTGAAAAAGAACACTCCGCAGCCTTGCCGAAGTCTACCAAGTAGCAACAATAAACCCATGGAGTGACACGGCTATTACTTTTAATGCCAGTGACGAACCTAAGTTCCAAACAGCCCGAGCACCAGCCGCATTGGTCCTCAGTCCAATAGTGGACGACTTTCGCCTCACCAAGGTACTCATGGAAGGAGGTAGCGGATTGAACCTCATTTATGAGGAAACCCTTCGAAAAATGGAAATAGACTGGAACCGCATTGAGCGAAGCAGCACAACCTTTAGAGGAATAATCCCCAGTCAGGAAGCGTGTTGTACAGGAAAAATCACACTAGATGTGGTGTTCGGCACGCCGGATAATTATAGGTCCGAAGAGGTCACGTTCCAGGTGGCCCCGTTCAGTAGCGGATACCACGCTCTGCTAGGGCGGGAAGCGTTTACAATCTTCCAAGCAATACCCCATTAAGGGTACATGAAGCTCAAGATGCCCGGGCCAAACGGAATTATCACTCTCGCTAGTGATCCGGACATAGCACTCCACGCCGAAAATAAGACAGCCACACTGGCCCTTGAGGCACTATCCGAAGCCCTAGCGGCTGAGGAACTGACTGCGCTGCGCTCCACGGTGAACAGGGACGATGTGATACTCGACAAAAGATCCAAGTCCACCTCCTTTAAACCAGCGGACGAAATAGTCAAATTCCAGGTCCATCCAACGGACCCCAATAAAACAGCTTCCATCGGGGCACCATTAAACCTTGATGTAGACGCCGCACTACGAGAATTCCTACGCGAGAACTGGGACATTTTCGCCTGGCACACTTCAGACATGCCAGGAATCCCACGCAGGCTGGCCGAACACAGCTTAAATATCCTAAAGTGATTCAAACCTGTCAAACAAGCTCTTCGGCGTTTTTCCGAACCCAAGAGACAGGCCATGGGAGAGGAGCTAGCCAAGCTATTGGAGGCCGGATTCATCAGAGATATAAAACATCCGGCCTGGCTGGCAAATCTGGTGATGGTACCAAGGAAGGACAAATCCTGGCGCCTGTGTGTTGATTTTAAAGACCTTAACAAGGCTTGCCCAAAGGATCCCTTCCCCCTCCCCCGCATTGATCAAATTATCGACGCTACCGTAGGACACGATTTGTTGTGTTTCCTCGACGCATATTCTGGCTACCATCAAATCAAGATGGCAGAATCAGACCAAGCCGCAACGGCATTCATCACACCATACGGCCCATTCTGCTTCAACACAATGCCCTTCGGGCTCAAAAATGCCGGTGCAACATATCAACACATGATTCAGACATGTCTGGCAAACCAGATCGGCAAAACAGTGGAGGCATATGTAGATGTTGTGGTCGTAAAAACAAGACATGTCGAATCTCTAGTAGACGACTTGAGGCTCACACTCGATAACCTCCGAACATACGACATCAAGCTCAACCCGGAAAAATGCGTTTTCGGCATTCCAGACAGAGAGCTCTTGGGCTTCATTGTATCCGGTAGAGGAATTGAAGCAAATCTAGCCAAGATCCGAGTTTGATCACAATTGGATATCCCAAAGGACCTCAAACAAATACAAAAATTAACCGGATGTGTGGCGGCTCTAAGCCGCTTTATCTCCCGCTTGGGAGAAAAGGCACTCCCCCTCTATCGCCTCCTTCGGTGCACCGAACACTTCGAGTGGATCGATGCCGCCACGGCCGGACTCGACGAAATAAAAGCCATATTGGCAAAAAAACCAGTCCTGGCCGCGCCAAACATTGGCGAACCAATGATATTGTACATTGCAGCAACCCATCAGGTTGTAAGCGTAGTGCTCGTCGTCGAACGAGAAACGGACGGACACAAATTCCCCCTTCAAAAGCCGGTCTATTATGTGTCCACTGTCCTCACTCCATGCAAATCACGGTACCCGCATTATCAGAAGATTGCGTACGCGGTATTCATGGCATCCCAGAAGCTGTGACACTACTTTCAAGAGTGTTCAATAACAGTAGCCTCGGAAGTACCACTTAACGATATTATAAACAACCGCGATGCAACGGGCCGGATTGCAAAATGGGCGATTGAGCTCCTCCCATTCGACATAACTTATAAGCCACGACGAGCTATCAAGTCGCAAGTTTTGGCCGACTTCGTCGCAGAATGGACGGAGGCCAAACTCCCTAAAGAGTACGGCACATATTCAAACTGGATCATGCATTTCGACGGCTCCAAAATGTTGGCCGGTCTAGGGGCTGGCGTCGTTTTGACGTCCCCCATAGGAGACACAGTTCAATATGTACTCCAAATTATGTACACAGACTCCAACAATGCAGCCGAATACGAGGCCCTTTTACACGGTCTCCGGATGGCAGTATCCATGGGCATTCAACGCCTAGAGGTGCGCGGGGACTCGAACCTCGCGATATCCCAAATAAATGGAGACTTTGATGCCAAGGATCCAAAAATGGCAGCTTACCGCAACACCGTCTAAAAAATGTCAGCTCGGTTCGAAGGGCTTGAATTTCACCATATAGCCCGGGAAAACAATCAGGCGGTAGATGTCCTGGCACGCATCAGCGCAAAACGCGATGTAGTCCCCCCAACATCTTCTTGGAAGGGCTATTCAAGCCATCTATAGTATGGGAAGGGGAACCTGGAAATAACAGCCGGACCCAACCGCACTGCCCGACAACGAACATTCTGACATAATTGTAGGTTCTGCCAATGAAATTACACCTTTAGCCCACGTAATAATGGCCGTCATCGCCCCGTGGATAGAACCATTCCTAGCCTACCTTACTAGGCAGGAACTCCCAGAGGACCAAAACGAGGCACGCTGCATAGTGCGGCGATCTAAAGCCTATAAAGTCCATGAGGGAGAGCTTTATAAGAAAAGCACTACCAGAGTCCTTCAAAGGTGCATCTCTGAAGAGGAAGGGCGGAACTTGCTGGCTGAAATTCATGCCGGACTCGGTGGTCATCATGCTGCAGCTCGGTCCCTCGTAAGCAAGGCTTTCCGTACAGGCTTTTATTGGCCGACGGCCCGGGCAGACGCTCAGGACTTAGTCCAACGATGCGTCGGTTGCCAGCTTTTTGCAAACCAAAGCCATATGCCACCCACCGCCCTCCAAACTATCCCCATCACTTGGCCCTTCGCGGTCTGGGGGCTTGACATGGTTGGACCCCTTAAAGGCGGAACCCACAAGCAAAAATACTTACTGGTCATGGTGGATAAGTTCACCAAATGGATAGAGGCCAAGCCTGTTAAGACGGCCGAATCCGGACCAGTGATAGACTTTATATCCGGGGTCGTACACCGTTATGGCGTCCCCCACAGCATCATCACTCATAACGGCACGAACTTTATGGCCGATGAGGTAAGACTCTGGTGCAAAAACATGGGCATCAAGCTCGATTATGCTTCTGTCTATCACCCACAAACTAATGGCCAGGTCGAACGTGCAAATGGTCTTATCATGAGCGGCATCAAACCCAGATTAGTGCGGTCACTTAAAGAATCTAATACGCACTGGGTAGAGGAGCTCGACTCCATACTCTGGGGGCTACGGACCACGCCGAATCGCACCACCGGATACACACCATTCTTCATGGTGTACGGCGCAGAGGCAGTTTTGCCCTGCGACATAATTCATGACTCACCTCGAGTGTGCATGTACGAAGAAAGAGAAGCCGAGCTCGATCGGCAGGACAGTCTGGACGCCTTGGAGGAGGAGCGTGACGTGGCAAAAGCTCGTTCCGCATTCTATCAACAGCAGGCTCGAAGATATCAAAGCAGAGAAGTACGGGCCAAAAATTACAACGTTGGTGAATTAGTTCTATGCCTGCCGGACAAGAAAAAGGACAAACTCAAGCCCAAGTGGGAAGGTCCCTTCATAATTGACCAAGTCCTGACTGGTGGAGCATACCGCCTGCAAGATGCATCGGATAACCGACTCGAGCCGAACCCATGGAACGCAGCCCGTCTCCGAAGATTCTATGCCTAGCGCCGGACTCTGTGTTCGTCTCCTTCCTCTGTCCATTTTTTATATTTTCTGTCTTACATTTCTCTCCTTCTCCCCTTCCTTTCTCTTGTAGCCTTTAAAGGCTCAATAAGTGACGCGCTATACGCGCTCATTAAACCTGGGGGCTTCTTTCAACAGAAGCTTATTTATACGGGCTTCATGCCCAACACATGTGTCACACTTCCGCATGTACCTTTATTCACCATTATATGCATCGATATGACTTAAGTTTTGGCCAAGCTAGGTTGCCTGGCTCCTGTGCTTACCACTACGTTCCCGATTGTTTGGCTAGGAGGTAAAGCGAGCACCTCTGTGATTGTTACTGCCGGGTCAGCCGGATGTGTACCTCAGACTGGGTGAAGCCGAAAGCTAGCGTTCTTAAGGGAATATTCGGTCGGTGAACTAAAGATGATCTTTTCACTTACTTATTTATGCGCCCCCAGATGATTTTTTCCTGCATCTCTTTTCGCAGCATGGACATGCACTTTAGGGCATGCCTCCCAGGGAAAGGAACCCCTAACGGAACTATTCTCCCTGGAAGATGTTTCTTACTAACCATGTAATATAACATAACTAGTTGGGCACTTGTCTGTTCAAGCACTAATGACCCCTACGCCTGGTCTTCATGCATACCTCGGTTCTTACATAACCGCATGGGTATTCGGACACACTCCGGACAGTCAGGTCCCGAGGCTGAAGAAAAAAGGTCGGCCATGAAAAACGATCTACAATCCGGCTAGAAGGCATTACACATGTCAATTAAAATGACATAGTCATTCTGACTGATTATATTCCTCTTCAATACCATCTAACAGGCTGTCTAGTTTACATTCCTGCTGGGAATACTTCGCGGCCAATTCTACTTGGCCGTATACTAAGCTTAAAGGGATCTCCTTCCTATCGGTCCCCACAGGTCCGACCTCGGCCATGTGGTTGGGGTCAGCCTTTGTGTACCGCGTCTTCACCATGGCCTAGGCCTCCCTAGCGCCTTGACGGCAGGCCGATATCTTCCACAATCGGAAGCGCCGCCGCGCTCCCATCAGCTTCTTTGCAAGCTCTCCAAGGCCTTCGGGCATGGAGATGGATGGCCACAAGGCCTGGGCGACGCCTTGCATCGCCTGCCGAACTCGCTCGTGCAGTTGCGAGAGCTCGGGAAGAAGGTCACCCGTAGAACCAGGCATCTCCTCTGCAGGACGACCTGTTAGCATACCTACAGACATTACTTTGTTAGTCGACTTCCTCGCCGAACTCTTTTTTCAAAGTTCGTTTAAGCACTTACTAAATATGCCGCATCGAAGCCGCTGATTCTCCTTAGCGGAGTCCGACAGCTGGGCATGAACATCTTTCAGTTCAACGCCCAGCTTGGTGTTGGCATCCTGTAGATCATTCTTCTCCCGCCTCACCTTTGTCAGCACGCTCTCACCAGCCTTTAGCTGGCATAGGATTTGTTGCTTTTCCGGATCTAATCTGGCGCCATCTGCAATTTCATTTGTCAGATGTGCACACACGCCGCACTTCACACAATACTTATCTTTTTGAAGCATATATTACCATAGGGGGTCTCCTTGGGCTCCCCTGTCGCGGCTAGTGCGGCCTCAAGTTGGGCTTTGCACTCTTCTAGCTCCTGGGACAGTTGGGTATTCTTCTCTGAAAGAACCTGCATATTACATGATCCTTAAATCAGTTATTCTAACTGTTTCAAGTCTCGGGGGCTACTGATATATATAACCATCAAATTTTCTCACCCGTATGTCTTTCACATACTGCTCTATGGCTCTGGCTAGACCATTTTGAGCGGCATGGAGGTACGCGTCTCCTGAATTGAAGGCATCCAATGCCTCTGGGGAGAAACAAGCATCGCGAAGAACTGTCCGGCGACGCATGTGGTTCATGGCACTCTCCACCTCAGAATTGGTGGCAGACAGCTTGTCCGCATCCTCTGTTGGAGGAGCGTCCGGTGCGCGCCTCGTGTTCGCCTCCACCTCCGGACCAGGCTTTGGAGCCTCGCTGGTGGAGGCGCGATTGGCAGCCTCTCCGGATATAGTCCGGTGAGGTCTCTTTGTCCTGAAGAAAGCATGAGTGTTAATATGCCTTGAAGGAATAACACCAGGGAATGAGATGGCGCGCTATACCTTTGCACCCGCGTCTCAGTCCAGACCGCACTTCTTTTCAGCCCCTGGAGCCTTGCGGCCCCTCGTTGGCTAGTCGCCGCAGGCTGGGCCTCCTGCCTCAAGGACCTCCTCTGCAAAACGCGGTTGTTATACGGTAATCAAAAACACGCGAGGACGGGTCCCTTTTCGAAGTGCTGGGATTTCTGTCTCAATTACCTGGGAGGCTGGGAGTAGCCCTGGGTAATCGGCTGTAATGGCCGCCAAGGCATTGTCCTTGCTCAATTGATGAAACACCCCATCAATTAGCTCCACAGATAAGTCCGGATCCTCTTGGGAGGCCGGGTCGAGGGACCATCCCGGATCCTTCGGTTGTGGAGGGGGGTTGTTTATTTCTTTAACAGCCTAGCGCAGTTCCTGCGTTGAAGTCGTTAGACTGTATATTTGATAATAGGAATACAAAACGAATGGACAAGTAAAAGTGTCCACTTACCCAGCTTGGAGGATTATACATTGTAAATCCGCCCTGAGGGTTGACGCGGAGAAATTCCTCCTCTTCTCCCTTGTACAAAGCGGACAAGATCTTTATTAGAGCGGCAGCTGAGTCCGGCCCCTTACGGCCGTGACAGGTGGCGTCGTCCTCCCCATTGAAGTCCCACATAGGGTGGCCTCTATATTGAAGCGACTGCACCCCCCGCATGATGCATACGGCCATGACTCCGATCATGGTTAGTTCGGAATGAGCTAATAATCTTATCCGGCCCATCAGGTAAAGGACGTCCTTGTCACTCTCCCTTTGAGGGCTCCGTGGACGCCAGCTTAGGCACTTCTTCAGGGGAGCATTGTCGAACTAAGGGAGGCCGATCCGAATGGGATCCGGCAACGGGACGTCCTCTATATAAAACCATTCCGAAGGCCAATCCTCGGACGCCTTCTTTGGTGTTCCGGATAAATATCCGGTCCCGGTGACGCGCCACACTTCGGCTCCGCCCACTTGATATATTGACCCCTCCTGAGAACGGGGCACCAGGCAGAATAGCCTCTTCCACAGCGCGAAATGAGCCTCGACACCCAAAAACAGCTCGCAAAGGGCTACGAAGCCCGCGATATGCAATATGGAGGTAGGCGTGAGGTTGTGCAACTGGAGGCCATAGAACTCCAGGAGCCCCCGGAGAAACGGATGAATTGGAAATCCGAGTCCTCTTATTAAATAAGGGACAAGGCATACCCGCTCTCCTTTGGAGGGATTGGGGGCGCTCTCTGCTTGCTCTCCGCCATTATAGGTGGCAAGTCCGGCTCGAACCGGGACCATATAGGCCGGAGGGAGGAATCCCTTGGTCTGAAGTGACACTAGCTTGCTGTGCGGGATGGAGCATCTCTGCCAATCTCCAGGCCGAGGGCTGGAAGGGCTAGCAGAGGAGCTGCGACGGCTGGCCATGGTGGAATGGACCTTTGTCGGATGCGCTCTGATGAATACTCGCGGAGGGGAGAAGGTGTGGTTTGGATCTAAATCCTCGTCCTTTTAAATAGATGGCTCATTTACGTGGCTATGGGTGTGAATGTAAAAACACCCAGACTTTTCGTATTCATTTGACACGTGGGAGACGGCCATTATTGGGCGTAGAAGCCAAGGAGCGCTACATTTGCAAAAAACAGGACATTATTCAACAGGTACACGGAATTTGGAGGAGAACCCGCCTTGCAATGCCGAAGAACAATCTGCGCGCCGGACTCGTCGTCATTGAAGCCTGGTTCGGGGGCTACTGAGGGAGTCCTGGATTAGGGGGTGTCCGGATAGCCGGACTATACCTTCAGCCGGACTCTTGGACTATGAAGATACAAGATTGAAGACTTTGTCCCGTGTCCGGAAGCGACTTTCCTTGGCGTAGAAGGCAAGCTTGGCGATGTGGATATGTAGATCTCCTACCATTGTAACCGACTCTGTGTAACCCTAGCCCTCTCCGGTGTCTATATAAACCGGAGGGTTTTAGTCCGTAGGACAGAACAACAATCATACCATAGGCTAGCTTCTAGGGTTTAGCCTCCTTGATCTCGTGGTAGATCTACTCTTGTACTACCCATATCATCAATATTAATCAAGCAGGAGTAGGGTTTTACCTCCATCGAGAGGGCCCGAACCTGGGTAAAAACATCGTGCCCCTTGTCTCCTGTTACCATCCGCCTAGACGCACAGTTCGGGACCGCCTACCCGAGATCCGCCGGTTTTGACACCGACAAGGGTCTTAATGACTTGAACATTGCTGATGACGGGCGAACAGAGCATCGGGAGGGCGCCAGGAGTTGCGGCACACTTGAGCTGGTCTGTTGAGCTGAAGGTGATGGCGCACTTGGACCACCTGAGTGGGTGCATGGCCTCGAGCCTGGGAAGAGCCGCGTTCACCTCGCGAGCAAACTGCTTGAAGAGGCGCTGGGAGGCTGGGGCCTGTGCACCGCCCAAGATGCAGGCGATGGCGCGAGGCTCTTGGAAGCCCCCAGCCCCCTCGTCATGGTGGTGGTCGTCGTTCCTCCTTGGTGGTGGCGGTAGCGGAGGAAGACCAGCATTGCCCTAAGGGCGCGAGGCTGATCCCTCCAGGCGTCCTCACGAGGCTGGTCCAGCCAACAGTCCTCGCGAGGCCAGTCGCGCCACTCCTGGCAAGGGCCGGGGTCGTCCCAGTGCCCTCTGCCTCGTCCTCCTCCTCGGTCGTAGCCCCGGTCGTTGCGCTCGAGGCGTCGACCGAAGCGTCCATCTCGAATGGCCCTGAGTTCTTGAGAGTCATTGGTGTTGTGGCTATGCATGTTGTGGAAGGCGCAGAATGGTCGGCTGCACTTGGACGACTCGGGATGGTCCCGGCCGCACTTCATATCTGGATCTGCTGCGAGTACGGGTACTCCCTTGCGCTTCACGTCCTTGGCCTTTGCTTTCTTGTCTTCTGGGTCTGCCGCCGGGAGCTTGGTGAGGGAGAGACGCCCCTCCCCGGCTCTCGCACACTTGGTTGCTAGGTTGAACAGCTCCAAAGCCGTGCACAGGTCTTCGTGGATAGCGAGCTCCTCCTTCATCATGACATCGCGGATGCCATCGGAGAATGCGGAGATGATAGCCTCGTCCGTCACCTTGGGGATCTTAAGGCGAGCGCAGTTGAAACGCTGAATGTACTTCTACAGGGTCTCTCCAGGCTGCTGCTTGATGCGGCGCAGGTCACCCGCGGCCGGCAGGCGGTCGCGAGTGCCCTAGAAGTTGGCGACAAAGCAGTCGCGCATCTCACCCCAGGAGGAGATGGATCCCGCAGGCAGGTTCAGGAGCCACGAGCGTGCGTCGTCCTTGAGAGCCATGGGGAACCAGTTTGCCATGACTTTTTCGTCGCCGTTGGACGCCTTGATGCTCAGCTCGTAGAGCTACGAGCTGCAAGAACTCCGCAGGGTCGGGGGTGCCGTCGTAGCAACGAGGCATATCTGGCTTGAACTTGCCCGGCCAGACGATGCTACGCAGTTCCGGAGTGAAGGCGTGGCAGCCTGCTGTCGCCACCGGGGCCCACCGTGGGGGCGGAGCTTGATCTTGGTGTCCTCGCGTCGCCATGGAAAATGGCGCATGGCCCTGTCGCGGCAGGCGATCCTGACCTGGCAGTGCTGGGAGCGGTGGAGTATTCTCTTGCGGTCGGGGAACTTCTTGGCAGCTTCTTTCTTCACGCGCGGGTGCCTGGCGCGGTGGGTCGCGCCGCGGGGCCGCGTGCCAGGGCGCCGTCTTGGTGCAGAGGTGGTGGAGGCGCTCCGTGAGCTATGTCGCCTGCAGCTGGCGGAGGGCGAGGCAGTGAGAGGGACGGTGCAGGGTGGCCTCCTGCGGCGCTGACGAGCTCGGCGATGCGGTCCAACTAGTCCTCGTAGAGGTCGTCGACCGGGGGTAACACAGGAGCTCGCGTGCCATGAGCAGCGCGGCCTGCGCGTCCGTGGGAATGCGATGAGCGTGAGACGACGAGCCAGCTGGGGTCAGCGATGGAGTGGCGGTGCGGCCATCCCGCCGCACCGAGGGGTGCAGTGAGGACTCATGCTGCTCGTTTCCGGTCAGGCCGGTGGCGGCGTTGGCGGCGGGCAACGGAGAACGGTGGGGAGGCCCACCAACAGGAGCCATCTGAGCGACGCGGGCGGCGAGGGCGGCCCGGCGCTCAGCACGGGCGTGAAGAGCGTCCGACATGATTGCGGTGGAGCGGCGAAGCGGGAATCAACAAGAGGAAAGCTTCAGCGCACCCCTACCTGGCGCGCCAAATGTCGGATCACGGGTTCCGGCAAAACCCGCAAGGTTCGAACACTGGGGTGCACACGAAGATCTCTCCTCTCCCAAGCTCACCGCTCCACGATCTCACAGTCTAGCTCGACGCACCCAAAGAACACAGGGACACAAGATTTATACTGGTTCGGGCCATTGTTGTGGTGTAATACCCTACTCCTGTGTGCTGTGGTGGATTGCCTCTTGGGCTGGGGATGGACAATTACAAGGGAAGAACAGCCTCCTGAGGAGAGGTGTTCTTGTGCTTGGTGAGTTGGGGAGTGTGAGGATGGAATGGATCCAATCCAGGATCAGATGCCTCCTGCGGTGGTGGCTAGTTCTATTTATAGAGGCCTTGGTCCTCTTCCCAAATATTGAGCGGGAAGGGATCCCACAACGGCCAAGTTTGAAGGGAGACAACTAGTACACCTTATCCTGACAAAAGTGGTCTTCGCCTGCCAAAGGCTCTGGTGGTGACACCGCCTTGGGCTCCACGGTGACCTCCGTTCTGCCATCCTGCTGGTCTTGGTCTCGTTGCACCTATATGGAAACCTTTGCCTCATGCCTCGAGACTCCTCGCCTGCGCTTGCCTCTTTAGCACCAAAGAAGAAACAAGGACACTGCGCGTGCGGGCACCCGCCTGCCGCCCGCTTGGTTGTGGTTGTCATGGCTTGCGTCACAGGGACCTCACAAGGTACCCCTTGCCTTGATCTCTCTGCTCCTCGCGAGCCAGCCTGGTGAGGCCGCCCCTAAGGAGGTCTTCTGTCGTCCACCCCACGAGGCTTGGCCCCTTGCAAGGGTCTTGAGTGTTTGTTGGTGAAGACGGGCCGTACGGGCCCGCGGGTGGAGCCACGCCGTGGGCTGCAGGCAGGAAAGTCTGGGGACCCCCGTTCCCAGAACGCCGACACATACTCCGAGTGAAGAGCAACCCTCTCACTCGAAGGCATAGCGGCGATTCCGTACTCGCCTAAGTTACAAAAAACACTCCGAGTGGAGAGCAACCCTCTCACTCAGGGGCTTTGCCGCGATCCCATACTCGCCTAAGTTACGAAACATATTCCGAGTGGAGAGCAATCCTCCCACTCAGGGGCTTAGCTGCGAAGCAGATTCGCCTAAGTTTCAAACATACTCCGAGTGAAGAGCAACCCTCTCACTCGGAGGCTTAGCTGCGATTCCGTACTCGCCTAAGTTACAAAAACACTCCGAGTGGAGAGCAATCCTCCCACTCGGGGCTTATCCGCGACCATGTACTCGCCTGAGTTTCAAAAACACTCTGAGTGGAGAGCAATCCTCCCACTCTAGGAGAGCAATCCGCAAGTACGACGAGGTGCACTCTGAGCTGCGCCACAAGTACAACGTCCACTCCATCTCGTACTCGAGGGCTTTGCTACGAACCAACTTCGCCTAAGTTAGAAAATTCAAGCACATTGGAGGAAAGAAAACTACATTCAGATAAAACAACCAAGTTCGGATAAATCCAGCAAGGTTCAGAACCACAAGCAAAAGTACTCGGGCATCAGACCCGAAAGAATTTAATGAATACAAAATCACTCGGCATTCTGAGGCAAATAAAGTCAAGTTATCAAGTTTTTCACTCGGCAGGAGGAGGACTAGCTGGCTCAATGAAGGTATCCAAGTCGATGCCGTCTGCAATGCGAGTGGCAGCATCGATGAAAGTCTCCATGAAAGATTGAAACTGAAGATTCTTGGTGCTTGCCACCTGAAGAGCTTCCAGCTTCTCTTCCTTGGCGTCCTTGGAGTGAACACGGACGAGTGATAGAGCCACATCAGCACCACGGTAGGCAGCCGACTTCTTCCGTGCTTGAACTCGGTCGATTTCATTGAGTCGAGTCATCAGTGACTCGAGATCATTCTAAAGCACATCTTCCAGCCACAACTCCTTGTCTATCCGCGACAGAGCAACCTTCAGTCGAGCAGTATAGTCCAAAACACTGGCGACGTGATATTCTAGTCGCAGCTTCATCTTTGACAGGAGAGTTGATGGGGTCTAGACCCGTCTCGATCCGCTCGGTTTCCTCCTCGAAGTTCTGACAGAATTCTGCACAGAGAGGAAAATAATGAGTCGGCAGTAACATTGTGAAGAAGTTTGTTGATCCGGTAGGATGAGGAAAAGTACCTTCGAGCATGAGGAACATCTTCTTGGCAAGACCTCCCAGATAAGCCTCCAGTTCATCCCTCTTCCGAATGAGAACATCCACTTTGTCAGCCAGAGCCACCTTCTCCTCCTTAAGTTGTGTAGCTTCTTTCTTCGCCTCGTCAACAGCAGTCTTCATCTTGGCATTCTCCTCCTCCAATTTGCCGACTGAAGCTAGCTTCCTGTCAGCTAGTTCAGTCTTCTCACGCGCCAACTTCTGAGCTCCCGCAAGATCAGTATCCTTCTGCTCCAATGCCTGCATCATTTTGTCTAAAGAAATAACATTCCTCAGTCGGGCCTGGAGTTGACAGTTTTCACTACGCACATCTGTTCGAGTGGAGTCACTCACTCGGTCCAAAAGAGGATGGGAAAGAAAAATAACAAGGCATACAGTCGACAAATTATTACCTCCCATGGTGGCCACTTCATCCTAAGCTTTCTCCAAGTTCTCCTTGGCGAGGTCCAGGTCGAGCTTGAGTTGGATCTTCTCCTTCTCCTAGGCAGCATATTGGGTCCCAAGTTCACAAGATTTCTGCAATAAACAAAGAAATAAGTCAGTCGACGAAAACAAAGACCAGTTACTTCCAAGTAAAAAAGAGCAAGCTCAGACTGCTATTTGCAAAAGAGTTCTAAGACCACCGCCAAATCAAACATTCAATGGCAGTCTCGGGGACTACACCCAGTGGGTGCACTTAGCATGCCTCCACTGGTTCGATTTCCCACTAGGCATGGTCTGCCCAGCCTGAGTGGAAGAAGCAAAAAATATGGGAGTTCTAAGACCACTACCCACTGCCCGCAGTCGACAGCGGTCTCAGGGACTACACCTAGTGGGTGCAAGCATGCCCCCACTGGTTCCACTCGACGCGACCTATATGACTCGAGTGGAGATAACTATTCGGAAGAAGAAACACCCAGTGGGTGTATAGATGCAAGGCACAGACCCATGATAGATGCACATTAAAGTTTCCAAAACGCTCATCCATGGACATCTTACGAACAATAAATCAGCAGTTTTCAGGTAGCATATCCTAACAGAGCAAGGATCAAGCTGGAAGCAGCAGTTTTTAGATAGCATATTCTAACAGAGCAAGGATCAAGCTAGAAAAGCCAGTCAGAAATCAACTTACAATCCCACTTACTCGGACATTGGTTTGGAGGGCAGAGCTGGCATCGTAAGCGGCCTTGCTGGTGTCAAACACCACCTTCAGTCGGTCCATCATCAGACCCGCCTGGATCATGGCTTCCTTGGAAGCTCCTATTTGGTCCTCCAGGACGTGATGCATAACAAAATGGAGTCGATGACGTAGTTGGTGGGGTTGGAGTGTGGGGTTGTGCAGTCGGTGCAGTTGGACTAGAAATCTGGACAGTCGACGCTCAGGGTTGGTCAGTCGACAAGTGATCAGCAAAGGAGACAGTAGCCCGTATTGGGTCGCCAGGTTGTTGAACTACAAGTTCAGACGGCAGACGAGACGCTCTACCAGAAGGCACCCTCTTGCTTAGAGCTCTACCTCTTCTCACTGCACTCCTCTGAGGAACATCCTCGTCGTCATCATCATCTGGAAGCTGGATAACATTCATTGGCGCTGCAAACACTCGACAACGAGATTTCAGTCGACCAGGAAAATCAGTTGACAGATTGTAAGCGCGGCTGTGGGATCATACCTGCACGAGAAGTGGCTGCGTCAGCGGTCTCTGCATCGGCCCGCTCCTCGTCAATGTCCATGGAGGTTGCAGAGGTGGCAGCCCTGGAAGCCCAAAATTCCACTCGGTCAAACAAGTGAAGTAGTCTGCAGTAGCAATGAAAGACAAAGTAAAGAAACACTTACGTTGAAGCAACAAGCACGATCACTTTGATCCTGGGCAGGGCCTTCTGTGGCTTGGGAGGAGCAACATTGGCCTGCTTTGCGGCCTTCTCCGTTGGATCTGGAGTTGACATCCGAGTGCGCTTTGGAATCTTCGCATTCGACACAACTGTCTTGCCATGCCCTCGCGCAGGGTCTTGTGACTGCTTGGATCATCATTCAGAGCGGGGCGGTGAGTCGACTTCCTCGCTGTTGCCAGAGTCCTCGCTGTCATCCCCGCTGTCATTTGCATATTCAAAGTCAGCGCTACCGCCTTCACTCTCTACTCCTTCTTGGTGTTGCTCCCCGTTCGGCATCGAGTACATTTTGGTGAAAACCTACAAGACACAAGTTACAAGTATCAGTCGGATTTCAAGATTACTGCATATTGTACAAAGTAAAAACACTCGATGAACACGCCTGACCTCTCCTGGAGCGTTCTGGGCGTCGAATGGCAGGATTCTCTTGGCTCCGTGAGGGTTGTCCTTGTTGCCCGTGATGCTCCGAAGCCATTGAGCCACCGTAACCTCGCTGACCTCCTTCAGGTGGGTCCGAGCGGTGTCTTCTAGGCCCAAATACATCCACATAGGGTGGTCATGGGCTTGCAGAGGTTGGATGCGTCGACCGAGGAACACCTCAAGCAGATCCATGCATGTCACTCCGCCCTGGACCAAAGTTACAACCGCGTCGACTAAAATCGATACTTCACCCTTTTCCTCCGTGGAAACTATCAACGAAGGAGGATTTTGGAGTCTCTCAAGAGTGAAAGGAGGAAGGCCAGTCGACAGACCAGGAGTCGAAATATCTTTGCAATAGAACCAAGTTGACAGCCACCCTCTGACTGGCTCGGGAAAGGTCAAGGGAGGAAACATGCTCCTACCTCTCATCTGGATCCTTAAACCCCCAGACATCTGGATCACGTGCGTCCTCTCATCAGTCGGATTTCTTCACCGACTGAGATCGGCAAGTGAAGATGTGCTAGAACAAACCCTAGTGCGGGTGACACCCCAGAAAGTTTTCGCACATGGAAACGATGGCAGCAAGATAAGTGATGATGTTGGGGGGTAATGATGGATCCGGGCACCAAAGAAGTCCAGAAAAGCTTGAAAGAATGGGTGGAGAGGCAGAGAGAAACCTCGATCGACATGCGTCATGAGGAGAACGCACTCGCCCTCCTACGGCGCCGGCTCCCTCTCCCCCTCCAGCAATCTCCAAGACTCCGCCATAATCAGGCCATCGGCAGCGAGATTCTCCAGATCTTCCTCCGTGACAGTGGAGGGGATCCAATCCCCTTGGATCTAGCCAGGCGGAAGAGTGGACCGCGACGTCGACCCCTTCGCCGCCTTCTTACCCTTTGTTGTGGCCTTCTTCGCGCGCTCTAGGGCCGCGGTCTTGTCCTTCACCATGGTGGCGGAACTCGCGAGAGGTGGGTGAAAGAGGGAAGTGCTAGAGGAGACGAGGTGGAAAACCAGAAGAAGGAGATGTGAATGGAGTGCACAGTGCTACGCCTCGGCAGCCATGATTTTTATGGCTTCACTTCTGAGCTACTGACTGGTGGACCCGTGCAATCCTGGCGCATCCCGTAACAGGCGCTGGCCTAATACATGGCGAAAAAGGGGAGCGAAGATCGATGAGTCCCTATCTGCCCGCCCCGCTTACTGCACCGCGTCCCGTCCCGCGCGCTTCTCCAAATTTTGAATCCCACAAGATCCAGAAACTGCAGAGCAGTCAATCGCGTGAGAGACATACACTCCAATTTACTCAAAGATATGCAACATAGTCCACTCGGAAATTCCATGGGTAAGAATCGATCAAGGCAACTGATGAAGAGTTAAAGTACCAGCATGTTTTCAGACCCCTGGGGAAATGTCTCCAGAGCATTTGAATCGGGTCGGAACCAACTTCAACCTTTCTTCACTCAGCCTCAATCCATTCGGGGGATAATGACGATGACATGTACCTAGGGTAGGGTCTTAGGCCTGACCTGGACGCCCTACCCAAGGACACTACCTTAGAGTCCAAGGCCTACAAGGATCAACAGGAGACACCGACTGAAACCACACTAAAGTGCAATCCACTCGACGATAGATTCCACTTGGATATCCCAATTCCACTCGACCACGATAACGTCACTCGACCATACAAAGACTCACTCAGAGTACAGAAGGCCTAAAGTCACCTCAGGATGGCAACGGTCAGGCATTCACTCCGTCGTCATAAAGATCATTAATAGCAGGCGTTACCAATAACGTTCTAGTCTTAACTCACATTGAACCCTGTGTAACCGAGGGCTGCGAGGGGCCTGGCGCACTCTATATAAGTAACCCCCTCCTCTGGCACAAGGGTTCGCACCCCCTGTAACTTTCACCCATATCCAGTCGACAAGCCTCCGCGGCACCGAGACGTAGGGCTATTACCTCCTCCGAGAGGGGCCTGAACTCGTAAACCTGTGCGTACAACCTCGCCGTAGCTAGGACACTACCTCCTCCTACGTACCCCTTACTCTTACTGTCAGACTCACTCCCATGACATATACCCCCAGCCTCTCCATCTGGACGATGCATGCAGACATTTTATCAATTATTCACAAAGACCATACAAAGTAATACATCAGTCAGCCTGAAGCCACCATCTAGACAACACCTATTGCTACTCATATCCCTTCGATGAAGGTGTGCCGAATATCCGGGCTGAATACCAAACAGACATCACACCAAACCCTAACATCCAAAGCCGGATGCCCCAGCTCAGCCACACACCGAGACTGGGTCACACACCGGTCTGGTGCACTCTCAAAGGTCATCGCAGCCGTCTTCCACCGATCCCTCTCTAGAGCAAGCACTGACGCATCACCATTGCCAGGCCTTTCGTCAACGCCACCATGGTGCCACCACCCAGCACGTATCCATCCGCACGCGCCCGACGCTGAAACTCTGCGGTGCCATGCCACCGAGATCCGTCGCCAGCCATGCGGTAGATGTAACACCGCTCATCCTCTTGCCCCCTCCAGCCAGCGGTTGCTCCAAAAAGATGCCCCTAGCAGGGAGAATGACACGCAAGCGTCGTCATCATCTGATCCGGTAGACCCAGATCCCCCGGAACATCCCTATTGAGACTACCACTGAACGCCACCCAACCAAGACAGGCCCACCACCTTCCCATGCTCACCGAAGGTGACACCTCCATGAAGATGACGACACCACGAGCGTCGCTGCCACCCAATCTGGAGGGATTTGGGTTTTCACCCCGGTAAACGAGCAAAGGAGGGGGCAGAGGCGGAATGGAGAACCTTTGCAACACCTATATGTAGGGGTCGTTCATGGCCGGAAGATTCGGCCTTGGATTTCTCCGGGCTCCGCACTTCCTCATCTCTTTCCTCAGACGCGGCACCGGCGACAAAGGGTAGCCGGAGACCAGGTCATGAGGCCTTGATTGAGACGGTGTCAGATCCGGTACGGGTGCTCCCGAGACCACAACGCCCCGCAAGCACCACCCGCCACCATCTTGCCGCCCGTGCGGCCAAGGGGGGCGGCCAGCACCTGCAACAGCTGCTGGCCAAGGGCCACTTCATGAGGCCGCTGCCTCGGTTCCAAGTCCCCTGCGCGTGGCAGGGCGGACAGATCCTCGCCGCCATCTTCCCCGACGGCCGCACGGCATTCCAGCGACCACCTCCGATAGCGGCAAGGGAGAAGAGAGAGGAAAGGGCGGCCGGCGGCGAACTAGTTTAGCGCCGCCTGAGTCACCCTTGCGGGAGCGAAGTGGGGGCTGCGGGGCCTTTCTTGATGTTGGTAACCACTTCGCTTGGGTCCATAGTCTTAGATTATCCGTTCATAACTCCCTCCTCACTATAACAACATGCATAGTACCAACTGCGATAGAGCAGCGGGTGGCTTTATATATGCACTAGAAGGGCTAGAAGAAAATTTCTGATCATTTGAATCCTATAGCCTTACATGGTTGAAATATACACATTATATTTCACAAAAAAAAGGAATATACACATTATAGGTCTCACAAAATAAAATAAAAATGAATCATGCACGTAGAGGATGGATACAATAATAGTGTACATGTAAAAAATTTACAATTACATTAGATTGCATGTGATCCATACAAAAATGACAAATGACGCAATAAATTATCATTGCAAGTTAGTGTATGGAATCCTTGCTCATTTCGTTATTTTTTGTACAGGTCCCACACAATCTTATTTAAGTTTCGAAATTTAGATGCACACACTTGCGTTGTTTGGAGTCCCGGATGACATCACAAACATGACAAGGAGTCTCGAAATGGTCAAGAGGTAAAGATTGATATATAGGACGATAGTATTCAGACACCGGAAGTGTTCCGGAGGGTACCGGGTACATATCGGGTCACCGGAAGGGGTTCCGGGCACCCCCGGCAAAAGATATGGGCCTTATGGGCCAAGAGGGGGAACACACCAGCCACCAGGGGCTGGTGTGCCCCCCATATGGGCCGAACCTAAGGGGGAAGATAAAGGAAAGGGGGGATTCGGCCTCCCCCTTCCCTTTCTCCCCCTCCTCTTTCCTTTCCCCTCCGGTAAATAAGGAAGGGGAGCGGCCGGCCAAGGAGGAACCCAAGTAGGATTCGGTCCTACTTGGGGCGCCTCCTGGCCTCTCCCCTCTCCCTCCCACGCGCCCCCTAGCACACACCAGACAATTGCCTAGCCGTGTGCGGCGCCCCCCTCCACCGTTTACACCCTCGATCATATTTTTGTAGTGCTTAGGCGAAGCCCTGCGAGTATTACTTCACCATCACCTTCACCATACCATCATGCTGACGAAACTCATCTACTACCTCGACAACTTGTTGGATCAAGAAGGCGAGGGACGTCACCGAGCTGAACGTGTGCAGAACGCGGAGGTGTCATGCGTTCGGTACTTGATTGATTGAAGCGCGAAGAAGTTCGACTACATCAACCCCGTTGAGAAACGCTTCCGCTTACAGTCTACGAGGGTACGTAGACACACTCTCCCCCTCGTTGCTATGCATCTCCATGGATAAATCACTGCATGTGCGTAGAAATTTTTTGTTTTCCATGCAACGTTTTCCAACACCAAGTTGTTTAAAAGACTTGTGAATCCCTCTACACATAGTAAGAAGAGATAGGGCGAGTAGGGGTCCCCTTGACGTAAGCCCCTTGATGGGGTGAAATAAGGCAGCAATTCTCCATTCACTCGTACTATGAACCTGGGAGATGTCGCACATTTCATTGTCAGACTAACAAAACTCGGACTAAAGCCCAACCTTAGCATGATAGCTTCCAGATAGTGCTATTCAACACGGTCATACGCTTTCATCATGTCAAGCTTGACTGCACACACACGTGATTTCTCCCCTTCTTATGCCTCCTCATCGCATGAACACTCTCATACGCAATTGGTACATTATTAGTGATGAGACGGCCGGGAACAAAAGCACTCTGCTCCTCACTTAAAATCTCACCAAGAAACTCCCTAGCTCTGCTGGGGATGCATTTGGATGCAATTTTGTATAACACAGAGCATAAAGAGATTGTCCTATATTGTGAGATGCACTTTGGGTACCTTACTTTATGTATAAGGGTAATGGAGGTGTCATTCATCCCCACCGGCAACTCACCTCCATTCAAAAAGTCCAAAACAGCCAGCACTATATCTTCTTTAAGAAGTTCCCTATGCCACTAAAAAAAGCCCGCTATGAAGCCATCCACCCCCGGTGCTTTGGATGGTGCCATTTAAAACAAGGCCATCTTGACCTCTTGAGCTGTGAAAGGTTTGTCGAGGTGCTCATTCATGAGCGGCGTCACCTTGGGGGGAACCAGATTGAGCAGCTCGTCCATAGGTTGAAAACCCTGGGAGGTATATAAAGCTTCATAAAAACCTTGAACTTCTGCACAATTCTCTTCAAAAGTCTGACACGTTGAACCATCGGCTCTCTCCAAGAACTCAATTTTATGTAACCGTTTCCGTTGAGCTGCCTGGGCATGGAAATAGCATGTGTTGCGGTCACCCTTGCGAAGCCACAGAACTTTGGATCTCTGCCACAACCATATTTCCTGTTGTCGGAGAGCTTCACGCGATTGCTTGCCAACTGCACGTTCCTCATCTATAGGGCCGCGCCCCGTGGAGCAAGTTCGTAGATGATTGAGCTTTGCACGCAATTTCCATACCTTGTGTGTTAGGTTCCCGAACTCCTTTGCTCCCCAACTAGCAAGCTTTTGTTGCATCTCGTTTAGAGCACTAACCACACCGGCTAAACCATGTTGTCCAGCTCCCTTTCGCCATTGTTGGAGTACTAGCTGAAAGTGCCAGTTATCGACTAGAGGGGGGTGAATAGGAGATTTTTATGAAAGTCTTCAATACATGAGAGTTTCGAAGACAAACAATAGAAATGAACATATTGATATGCAGCGGAAGGTAGACTACACTAAGCAAGCCATAGTCAAGTATGCAATGAAGTGAAAGCACAAAGACTAATAGCAGCTAGGTAGTAAAGATCAGGATAGAAGATAGTATGAAGACAAACAATGATAGTACTCACACAGTGAAGTCAATCAGGTAGTGCAAGCAGGCAATGACTTCATGAAGACAAACTGTAAGTAAAGAGAGGGAGAGGATAGAACCAGTTACTTGGTGAGGACACAAAATTTGTTGGACCAGTTCCAGTTGTTGTGACAACTGTACGTCTGGTTAGGGAGGCTGAGATTTAGCTCAGAAGACCATGTCTTCACCTTATTCCCCTTGAGCTAAGGACACCCAGTCCTTGCCCAATCACTCTGGTAAGTCTTCAAGGTAGACTTCCAAACCTTCACAGACTTCGTTCACCGGTGATCCACAATGACTCTTGGATGCTCAGAATGCAACGCCTAACCGGCTGGAGGATTCACAGTCCTCAAGTGTAACAAGTCTTCTGGTCACACGGACAGAAAGACTTCAGTGATGCCTAACACTCTTTGGCTCTGGGTGTTTGGCCTTTGTCCTCGCAAGGATTTCTCTCTCTCAAAAGCTTCGGAGGTGGGTTGCTCTCAAACGAAAAAAGTCGTGCACTAACTCTGAGCAGCCACCAATTTATGGTGTAGGGGGTGGGCTATTTATAGCCACTAGGCAACCCAACCTGATTTGTCCGAAATGACCCTGGGTCACTAAGGAACTGACACGTGTTCCAACGGTCAGAATTTAAACACACGCGGTAGCTTGACTTAGGCTACGAGTAAAGCTGACTTATCCAGCTCTGGATAAGATTTGCTCTCATTGTCTTCACTCGAAGACATAGGATTTGGTTGAGCATCACTTCAGTCACTCTGACTTTGTTCACTGGGACCCCACTTAACAGTACGGTGGTTCCTATGACTCAACAAAGAAGAAAAGGAAACAACGAAACAACTATGTCTTCGCGCTCCATAGTCTTCACACGATGTCTTCTCATGTCATAGTCTTCAATGTGAATATCTTCACATACCACCATTGTCTTCAATGTCTTCATACATTTTTAGGGGTCATCTCCGGTAGGTAAACCGAATCAATGAGGGACTACTACCTGTGTTATCCTGCAATTCTCACAAACACATTAGTCCCTCAACCAGGTTTGTCGTCAATACTCCAAAACCAACTAGGGTGGCACTAGATGCACTTACAATATCCCCCTTTTTGGTGATTGATGACAAACTGGTTGAAGTTTTCAACGGGGATAAAAGTATGCAAAATTGTAAAGGATAAAGGTATTGTCTTCATAAGTAGCAAAAGGCTCCCCCTGAAGATGTGCATATAAGTAATTTGCTTTTGGAATGCAAATGCACATGGCAGGTCGTACTTATGGAGATCCTCTTCAACTTATGAAGACAATTCATCATGCATGATTTGATATAACAAAGATAATGACATGCATAATGAAAAATGGATGTCTGCAATATGACTTAGTGCGGGATTTATCATCGCACATGCGGAATTTATCATCGCATCACAGAATAGCAGAAAACATAGCAGACGACCATCAAGTTTAAGTGTTACAACTCAAAGAACCAAATGTATCAGAAAGGAGAGTTGTAAACACTAGGCAAAATATAAAGCAACCGCCCATATGGACCCGCTTGAAGAATATCAACTCATATGCTTCTCCCCCTTTTGTCAGTAAGGACCAAAAAGGTTTGAAGACATAGAGCATATACTCGTTCCCAGAAGGAGTAGGTGAAGCTGCAGGGTCGGCGTCGGAGTTTGGCGGTGCAGAAGAACTTGGTGCAGTGTCGATACGCGCCGAAGGAGGAGGTGATGAGGTAGCATCATCTTGGTCATCGATGACTCTAGCATTCACGGTTGCAGCTGGGGAGGAATAGTCAGAGTCTTCAAGAGAGGGAGTTCGATGCAAGACAACATTCCTTGGGGGAGTGGTGTCAAACTTGAATCTTTCAGTGAAGCCATCGTCTTGAAGATCTGCTTCAACACTCGGCAATGTCAAACTCTTCCATGACCCCCAACAGGTTTCATGAGTGACAAAGGCATTCTTGGTGGCAAGGTTGTGAATGTGATTGACATCCACCAAGAGGCTTTGCATCTCTTGCTTCAACCAGTAGTGATGCTTATCCTGTTTCTGATGCAGGGCAATGAGAAGCTCTCGGTCATTGAGAACACGAGATCGCTTCCGAGGCCTTTGCGCAATGGTGCTTTCAGTGGCTTCGGTTTGAGCACGGTGAGGTAAGCGAGTACTGCCAGCCAAAGGATAAACACGAGTGACAGCCTAGACTCCTTCAATGGGTTGTGTCAAGCTTTGGTGATCAGCATTGTGAAGACAAGTAGGCTCCTTGGCAGGCTTGGGGTATATGGCTTCAACTGACATATCAACCTCTGGCAAAAAGATCAGATGGTTGTGAGCAGAAGGCTGATAGTTAACAGCTGAATGAAGCTTGATAAGGCACATAACCCATGGAGCATAGAACTTTAGACCAAAGAGATTAGAGCCTGATGCAGCCAATTGCCTGATAAAGAAGTCTTGAGCATTGAAGCTGATGCCATTGAAGATATAGAAGACCAATGTCTTCATTGCTCCTTCAAGCTTCGCTGCAGAAGAATGTCCTTTGACAGGCCATAGAGTTCGCCTGATGATATGATAAATAGTGCGGGGCAAATACTATAGGTCTTCAACAAAGAACTCTTTTGGGTATTCAGTGTCGTGTGGCAGAGGCTTCATCATGCTCAGCATTTGGCTCATGTTGGGCTCTGGCTTCTGAAAAATGCTCTCTAATGCATTGCAGTGAAGCTGACAACCAGGTTCATAAAGTTCACCTAGAGTGGGCAGACCAGTGAGCTCAAGAACGTCAAGAGCTTTAGCTTCATGGTGTACGTTGCCTATCATCCACTCAAGGACCCATGTCTTCGGATCCCTGTTGTAGCCACGAATGTGGAGGGTGGCATAGAATTCTAGTAGAAGCTCTTCATTCCAATGCTCTTTATCAGTCACAAAGTTCAGCAATCCAGCATCACGGAAGCAGTCAAGGGCTTCTTCTAGGCAAGGCAGTCCAGCAATGGCTTCACAGTCAAGACGCGTATGAGGGAAGATGTGCCCTTGATCATAGAGAAGACACAAGTAGTAGTTGTGCTGCTGATAGCTCCAGAACCGATCAGATGAAATCCTTGGCTTGGAATAGGGTTTCTTGGCGCTATCAAAGAAGGTGTTGTGCACAATGAAGCCATTTGCATTGAATGACCCTGGTGAAGTGGCAGTACCTGGAAACCTGGGCAGTCTTGGCTTAGGCTTCTGGGCCTGAGGCCTGTGCTCGACGTGATAATCAAATTGCGGACCAGTAGCAGGTGGAGGAACCAGAATGGGACATCTGACAGTGACCAACTGACCATGATCAAATGCTTGCTCGATGGTGTGTGGCCTTGGTGGCGGTACAGGAGCAGTGGCAGTGGTAATGGTGGTGACTTCAGGCTACAGATTTGCATCAGGTGCAGCATTGGCTTCAGGTGCAATCACTTCGGGCACCACATTAACTTCAGGCGCCACAATAGCTTCAGCCATGACAACGTCATTGGCTTTAGTTGAGTTGTTTGTGGCCGCCTCAGTATTGTTAACCTCCACTTGAGTAGCTAGAGGGTCGGACACGTTCTCCCCGAGAACAACTTCAGGGTTGGACTGGGGTGTAGCAACACGTTCTTCTTCCAATCTTGGCTCTTCTTGTTCATCGGCTGATGCAGCCGGAATATCTTCAGCCACTTTGGCTTCAGACTCGGAGTTGTTCGCAGTTGGAGTGGCCTCAAGAAACACTTGGCGTGATACTGATTGGCACTCTTCTCCTTCTGGAACACTCGACAAAGTGACTTGAGGCCTTGGTCCCTTACGAAGCCTGTGGAAAGCTGGCGACGCTTGTGGCACTACAACAGGACCCCCACTATAGCAACACATCTTTCCGTATCTAAAAGTGCATATATGTGTTGTTAGTGTCTTTACCAACGGTTTAGGATGCGTAGCCTTATCTAGTGTTGCTAGCGCACATTCCAATGCTTATACTACCATTGGTAAAAGGGACCGTTGCAAAAATACAACACATAAAATAGACTCGCACAACGCTTTTATACGTTGGTGATTAATGTACACGAAGCAGGATCCCGTTGCTTGGCAACGAAGAATTTGCAACGTTTCAAGTGTTGATACTTATATAATGTGAATATTATTATTATTATTATACATAATATATTGCCAGTAACTAAATTAACCCAGCACGTAATGGTGATAATTATGTACATGTGAAGAAAAAAACAAAAGAATATACTCATGGGAGGAAGAACTCATATATTAGATAAAACTATTGGATTACAAAGTGGATATTACACAAGGAACACCATTCAAATGTGATGCATAATCCAAATATTTTCTTGACAGCGGAACTTAAACTAAAAGCATCCATCAATACCCGTACAACTAATCTAAAAGTTAACCGAGGAACATCATCCCTGAAACTTGACCAAAACTGAAAGCATCCATCATCATCATCAGGAACAGGACATCATCATCATCATCTTTGAAGTATACTTGCCACACACCCATATAATCATCCATTTATCCTTTGAATCTACAGACAAAAAAATGAACTGTTAACACACAATGCATTGACAAGATGCAAGTAGTGACAGAAGGATGCTAGTCATTGTATCTGCTAGTATATCTCTATATGCAAACTCCAGAAATTCATCTACACCAGGTGAGTACTGTGTACTTTCTCTAGGAAATCGCAATGGTAATTTGGTCAATTCTAAAATCATTGCACACTGCATAAAAATAACAAATATTACTGCAGTTGTAACCATGAATGAAATGCAAAAGCTTAGCTTCTTAATATCTTGTTTACGGTATAAGTTCCTATCATAATACAACAGAAATTCACAATTATATTGTTTTTCGACAATGCAAGGATCCTCCTCCCAGCGATTGCAACATAGCAGGCAGATTTTTTTCAAACATTGTAAAAAAGCTAGTAAGGTTACTCTACTATACATACTAGTCGTCAACGTTTGCACGGGCTAACATTTTTGTGTTTCACATTGTTAGCTGGGAATAAGTACTATGGTGATCTGAAATTGTTAGCTCAGATCTGACATCAGTAGTGGTTTCTCCTTACGCTATTCTCTTTAAGGAAAAAAATATGAGAGAAATTATGTATGCTTGGAGGCCAGATGTCTCCCCAACTGATGAGGTTGGAGAAAGGAGGTGCTGCAGAATACAGTTATTAGAACGCTTGGTCACTGCAAAGTCATGATACAATCAAACAAAAAAACATCCAAAACAAACCGTGAGTAAAATTTGATAGTGAAAACACACTCGATGAGAAATTTATACCTGTAAAAATTATATAAGATCATCATGACTTAATTTAAGGGGTTTATGTTGCATATCAAGCCCAATATTTTACAATATTCAGCTTGTATTAATGACACTTCCAGCAAATTTCTTACTGTATATATACAACTGGATATTCGACTCTAGATACATATCAAATATGTCGAATATTTTACACGATAGGATTTCTCTGAGTCATCCACTATGTTTTACCATGTACATCTCTTCTTTTGACTAAAGTATACACTGTCAGCACCCTATAAATTCCTACTATAAATATATACCAAAGGACACGTCAAGGAGTTGAATTCTGTTATCACGTGGTAGAAAACTACATCACAATAATGGGATAATATGCAAAGTTGCTGGAGAAAGAAGAGAGATGAAATCGACATGAGCAAACTCCAGCACAATAATGGGCTAATGTGCATGCGTGCATGCGTGTGTGCGTGTGTGGCTAAGAACTTAATTTTTTTAACATAAGAACTTAATTAACGAAGCCAAAAAATTATTTTGGCTAACCTTATACATTACCTTACCGAAAAAACCTTATACATGACCTATTAAATATCACCACCACAGATAATTATTTGTGTTTGTCCTTCCTCAACGGCAGCACATATATTTTCACATTCAGAAAAACAAGTGGTGATGAAACTGACCTTGTCAGATAAAATATAAGGTAGAATTGGTAATTGTCAAGGTCATCCTCTCCTCTGCTTGCATGCCACATACCTGCACTGGTACACATTGCTAATTAGCTCAAGTAAACATTTGTTTTCTTTGAAACTGAAAAGAAACCGTGATAATTTATGTGCTGCCAATACAATAGAACAAACTATGTTTTTTGATACATAGTGACATCATTTTTACAAATTGCTCAAACAATTATAATTAAGATGTACCTCAAAATATTAAGAAAGGTACATAAAAAATCTACCAAACATAAGGACCATCATAATTTTTATACTGTGAGCTTATGCTTTTGCACATGCATCACACAGACTAGTTGGACTATATATGTATATAATTATATTAACCACTGTGTATAAATAAATAGCCACCATGCTGATATTAAACTAATCGTGCACCTGCAGACATGTATGAACTAGCACATACACTGAAGCATCACACGTTCAAGTTAATTAGGCTACAATTATGCATGCAATTTAATAGAATTAGCGCTTACACCATTGGTGGAGGCAGGGTGATGCGACCAATTAGACCTCTGAGCAGATATGATTAGAAAGAACGAGAGCCCATTGCGTAACGAACTAACAAACATCTAAGTTACGGCGGTCAGGTAGTCAGGCCTGAGTAGATGGCCATGATACAGCACTCGCGGATGTTTTCTCACTTCTACAACAAACCTGCGTAAAGTTCTCACTTCTACAACAGCTCACTGGAACATGTGAACATTGCTACCTACTTCAGCTGTATAAGGTTTAAAAAGGATTTTTTTTCCAATAGAAATATGACTGTATGACGGAGTGACTGATCAGGCCTACATCTTGGCACGTACGCAGAAAGTGGAACTTTGAATCATCAACATCAACCACGAGACTAAGACAACACGCCTATTATACAATCAGCCAATCACATAATCAACGACAGCAACCAACGACTGCATAATCAAGTTTCACTTACATGGGCTCGTGACAAGCTCCTAAGCCATAACTAAAATCAGTTTAATCACAGCAAGATGCGTCAGCTAGAAGCTCCCCTCCGCACCAACCATCTATAATTCAACCTGCCGGTCATTATTAGGGACTGGCATGTCGTAAGTAGCAATTCCAACTAGACTGAAGTGAAGCAGAGCAAGATGGGGAAAATAAGATTGGGATAAGAGAAGCGGTCTGCCTCATCATTGTAGCGCGATCACGAGGGTGGTTGTAGTGGTAACTCTGCCCGTAGCCGTAGTCCCTCGTGCGGAGGTACTAGATGCAGTTGGTCGTTGAAGGGGAGCGGTGACGAGAGGGACGGCGCGATGGAAGCAAGTCGCGGGGGAGTGTTGACTAGTGACGGTGCGCCGGGATGGAGGATCGCAGGGGGAGTGGTGAGGGCCTGAGGGGCGGCCTTCCCGGATGGAGGATCACAGGGGAGTGGTGGCTGGTGAGGGGCGGCGCTCCCGGATTCAGGTAGGTCGAGTGGTGGCGGCCGGCGTGGGATCCTATAGGATTGAGAGGAATAGGGAGGCTGGGGAAAGGCAATGACCTAGATTAATCGTGAAAGCCAACTTGGGCCGGCCTAGACCAGAGGCTGGGTTAGTGCGTTGGGCTAGTTGTGGCCGGTTGCAATCTACAACACATATGCTACAATATTTATTATCCGTATCTATTGTGAATATTGCAACATACCGTCAAAACGTTGTAGAATATCTGTTGCTTTATAGCGGGTTTTCTTGTAGTGTGGAGATGGAGTAGGTTGGGCCTCAAAGTCATCATCTTCAAGCACCGGAGCAGTGACTTGAGTTGGGGGAGTAGTTGGTGTTTCTTCTTCACGGGGTGAGTTTTGTGGGTGATCAGCCCATGAATCATCCTGAGCAATTGGCGCCAAAGGACGACCAATGCTGATGAGTTTGTTGTTCGTGAGAACAGGCGATGATACCACATTATGCTCGATCTGAGGAAGGACTTCATCATCTTCAACATTGTCTTCTTGACCAATGTCTTCAGCTGCGGTGGGGTCAACGGCTGGAATGTCTTCAGCTTCAGGAGCCTCTGGGGAAGCAGGCTCATGAACTATCAAATGACGTTCTTGTTGTGCAGATGCAGGACGAGCAATAGAAATTGGCTCGACGACAAGGGGCTCTGTGGGAGCAGCCCGATCTTTCTTCTCGGTTTTGCGCTTCTTGGTGGGTGGAGCATCGTCAGTGGTGTTCTTGGTCTTGCGCTTTCTGGCTTTGGCTTCAGCTGACCTTGTCTTCTGAAGCTCTGAAGCCACTATGGGGACCTTAGGCTTCATGCCTGTCATACTGGCTGGGAAGACAATGCGAGGTTCTTCCCTCCTAGATGTATCAGCTTGGTTCACATCAGGCTTCTTCTGCTTGGCAGCCATCTTGGGGTCGATGCCAGGACGACCAAGTGCCTTGTGCTTCTCAACTTCATTGTAAGCTTGAACACACTTTGTAGCCAGATGCTTCATTCTCTCTCGAGAACCTTTGGCTTCGTCACATTTCTTGTGAAATGCCTCCTTGAGCTCATGCAGCATTATCTTGAAGTTTTGGACGTCTGTCACACTGAGATGGGCCATATGCTTCTTGAACTAAGCCTTTTCATAGTCGATCTTGTGCTTCAGTTCAACAATTCTCTAAGCTAGAGCCAGCTTAGGAGCAATGGCTCCATGGAAGGAGACGCTGAGGCCAATGGGGAGCTGAAGATCATCAAAACTGAGGTTTGGGCTATCAAACCATTCATCAATGAACTTGTTCAGGATCTCCACATCGAAGAGGGGAAGATCATTAAAGATTTCCTCCTCTTGCTTGCTCTTTATCAGCAGCTCAAGAGCATCATCAGCAAGATCATCATCACTCGACAGATCAATAGCGTCGTTCTCATTTCTTAGAACAGCAGCACGAGTCAGCGCTGGACCAGTGGTGTGCATGGGATTCTTCTTCTTCTTCTCAGACCTGGAAATGCGTGAGAGATCTTCAGACTGCACACTTGGTGCAGGAGGAGCAGTGGCCAGAGGCTTCTCTCATGAAGCTTTTGGGGTAGTGGAAGGCTTCGAAGCCTTGGGTTTCTTCAGCTTCTTTGGCTTCGGTGGTGCAGACGCTTCGTCAGAATCAGTGTCATCTACGGAGTGATCCACGGCAGTCCCTTGAACCATAATGTGAGTGATGAGACCTTCTAGGTTGTAGAAGGGCCTAACAAGATTGGGTTCAGCTTCGCGTGTGACATCGGCACGAGGAGCAGAGTGACCGGGGTTGAAGTCTAAGCCTCGCGACTTCTTGTTCTCCTCGGCTGAGTTCTTGGTAAACTGGAAGTTGCGCTTGAACAGATTGTCTTTATGACACCAGAGCAATGAAGATGGGTCGGCATCAGCAGGCTGCGGTCCACGGACCATGCAAGGGTAGAATCCTTGTTCAATGGCTTCAGCTCTGGTCCTGGGAGGAAGATTTCTGTACAAAATGTCTCCCCAGGGTCGCTTGATGGCATTCTTTTTAGCATATTCCTGGGTCACGAACCTGTACTTGTACCATTGTTCTGCCCAATATCTTCGAATCCATTGGATTCGCGTTTTGCACTGATTGTAGTCCTCTTCTGGATCTGTCTTGTACAGCTCATAGAGGTCAGGTGGAAAATCTCTTGATGTTCCCCCACGGCGCTGTCTGCCTCCCTTCCTTGCTGACTTATCTATTGCCATGAAGTTCAGACTGAATGGCTTCAACACTGTCAAAGGCTTCCGTCTGCTGGTCAGACAGGAACTGGCTTCGGGAGAGTTGATATGATGTTGTAAGAATTCTGCAAATGAATGCAGACTATGAGAACCAAGGGATTCTCCCACGGACATGTACCTGTGACAGCATTAGAGATGCGAGGGAAGGGGAAGAGGTCATATGCATTCTGAGAAGATTTTGAAGATAAATCAGTTTAGAAGACATTGACCTCATAGCGCGAAGACATCCACTTATATGTTGAGAGTTGGTTCCAGATTTGTACGAATCCAAGAATAAGTACAAGTGAGGAATCTAACTATGTGTGAAGCATAAGTGAATATACTTGGCGTCATATGAGATGCAGAACAGGATAGATCCAAAATTGTGAAGGCAGAAACTACTTTTGGTAGTAAGGATGAATCTTTCGGATCTAAAAGACAGTAAAATGAGGGTTTTAATTGACCATACGATGAACTGCTAGACGGAGTAGAAGATGAGGCCGAGCAGTTCGATCTTCCGTTCCCTAACTTGGCGACGGAGGACACCTACGGCGGTGACGGAGAAGACGATGTCCATGGCCGGCGTGAAGACGGCGTTGGAGAGGTTGCGGCAGCTAAGCGCTTTGTCGCCGGTGTCGTCGAGAGCTAGTGGTGGCGCTAGGGTTTGTAGAGGTGGAGAGGTGGAAGAAAGATTTTGACCACGATTGGATGTGCATTTATAGGGAAAGAGATGGCACAGTGCAATTACGCATGTGCCCCTGGCAGTTCACATCTGAGGGACATGTGGCGAACATGCAACACATTTGGAGTTGTTCCATGTTCCCACGCATGCCTGGACTGTCGGGTGGTCGTTCCGGCTTCTCCGGGTTTCGGGCAATAAGAATTGAGCATTTAAAACAGATTTAATGTCTGTCTCTGTATCTTTTGCTGACAAGGACGTAGAGAAGACATTCAGCAGTTTCAACAGGATGCATATGATTTGGATAGATAGAGTTTGACATAGGAAGCATAGAGAGGTTAGGGTCTGATCACATTCACTTAGTTCAAAAGATTCAAACGAGAAGACATAGCTATAAGTGAATGTTGTAGAGGACAGAACACTAATATATGTATATATCAGAATAAGACCAAATCAACATTGTGAAGATAAACAAGAAGTCGTGTTAGTATTGAAGACAAATCAAATGCGAAGACATAGCAAATGTAATGCCATGAGAAAATCACTTCAAGAATGAAGAATTTGGTGGTGGCGTTACCCACCGTATAGGAAGTATTAGACCCAGACACGGCGCACAATTATCGTGGCGCTCCGAAGTCGAATTCCGCATTAATGTATTCACACTCAGAGTGTATGTCTTCATTGATTGAAGATATACATTACTTCATGTGTTGCACATCTAAGTCATCAACATGCATAAGTGTTAGGATGTGTGCCTGATCACAGGACATTTGAGGATTCCAAGATATTTAGCTCACACCGCAACTTGCAAAACCTTTTCTCATCCAAGGGCTTTGTGAAGATATCTGCCAATTGCTCTTCAGTGTTGACGTGTATGATATCAATATCTTCCTTCATGACATGATCTCTAAGAAAGTGATGACGAATTTCAATGTGCTTTGTCTTCGAGTGCTGAACTGGGTTGTTGGAAATCTTGATGGCGCTTTCATTGTCGCAGTAGAGTGGTACTTGTTTCAGATGGATGCCATAGTCCTTGAGTGTTTGCTTCATCCATAGAAGCTGAGCGCAGCAAGAATGTATTCAGATTCAGCAGTGGAGAGTGATACACAGTTCTGCTTCTTTGAAGACCAACAGACAAGTGATCGTCCCATAAACTGACATGTGCCTGATGTAGACTTGTGATCCACCTTGTCACCAGCATAATTAGCATCCGAGAATCCAACTAGATCAAACTCTGAGCCCTTTGGATACCATAATCCTAGTGTTGGGGTGTAAGCCAAATATCGAAGAATTCTCTTCACAGCTAAGTGATGCGATTCCTTTGGTGCCGCTTGGAATCGAGCACACATGCAAACGCTAAGCATAATATCTGGTCTAGATGCACATAAATAAAGTAAAGAACCAATCATGGAGTGGTATACCTTTTGATCGAACTCTTTACCATTGGCGTCAGGACCCAAATGACTCTTGGTTGGCATTGGCGTCGTATAACCTTTGCAGTCTTGCATTCAAACTTCTTCAGGCAATCTTTGAGATATTTCTCTTGAGATATGAAGATGCCATTGCTTTGCTGATGAATTTGAAGACCAAGGAAGAACTTCAGCTCACCCATCATGGACATCTGATATTGCTCTTGCATCATGTGTCCAAACTCATCACTGTATTTCTGGTTGGTGCAGCCGAAGATAATGTCATCCACATATATTTGGCACACAAACAGTTCACCATCATATGTCTTCGTGAAGAGTGTGGGATCCAGGGAACTAGGTTTGAAGCCTTTGCTCTTCAGGAAGTCTTTGAGTGTGTCATGCCAAGCGCGAGGGGCTTGTTTGAGGCCATACAGTGCCTTGTTTAGCTTGTACACCATATTAGGATGTTTTAGATCTTCAAAGCCAGGAGGTTGTGCAACATACACTTCTTCTTCAATCTTGCCATTGAGAAAAGCACTCTTCACATCCATTTGATACAGAAGGATGTTGTGATGATTTGCGTAGGCTAGCAGTATGCGAATGGCTTCAAGCCTAGCCACAGGAGCAAACGTTTCATCGAAGTCAATTCATTCAACTTGAGTGTATCCTTGAGCAACGAGACGAGCCTTGTTTCTGACAACTTGATCATGCTCATCTTGCTTGTTGCGATATATCCATTTTGTGCCTATTATGTTGTGCTTGCGGGTCAGCCTGGGCGTTCGGGTACCTGAACCCGTTACCCGAACCTGAACCGAACCGTAATACTCAAAATGTTGGTTAATTCGGGTATCGGTCTTCAGTACGGTTCTTATTTTCAGACTTTTCGGTCTTCAGGTAAGGGTTCGGTTACCAGTCTCGAAAACCCGAAAAAACCATATTAGCCGAAGTTTATATAACCAATGTCTCACACGGTCACTGGGTCACACATGCGGTTGCGCGGCCTAGGCCCAACTCACCTCTCCCCACGGCTCGTATAAAGCCTCCCACCCTCACACAGTCACACGAAACACAGACTCCCAAACCCTCGACCCCTCCTCCCTCTCGTCCTAACCCTACTCCCCAGCAGTGGCGGCGGCGATGACGCGGGAGGCAGGACGGCGCGTGATGGCGTGAGGCATGCGGGCAGGTCATGATGCAGGATGCTGTAGCGATGTGCCGAAGGAGCCGCGGTTGCTGGATCCAGTGGAGACGGAGATGCGCGAGCCACCGGCCGGAGTCAACACACTGAGCACGGTCGACGGCGGCAATAGCAAGTGATCAACATGAGTGGTTAGTCCCTTGACTTTGTCACTCCCCAAGTTTCACTTTGTCCCGATTCAGATGCTCAACTGCTCAAGTAGTCAAGTGTTCGTTGACTTGTTGGTGTATCGGCTGTAGGCGTGTAGCTAAAATTTATATAGATAGTGAGTTTGAGTCCTGATTCAGATGCTTAAGTACTGTAATTACTAGTATGTGTATGTAGACAGCAGATTTTTTTGACACCTTATGCAGACAGCAGAATTGATGTATGTGTATAAGTGTATGCAGAGTTGCAAACAACAGACTTGTTAGTTCACTAGTTGTAGATAAAGTGTACTATTAGGCTAAATTCTACTATTAAATGTACTATTTCTTGTAACTATGAGTGATGTTATATATTGTATTGTTAAACATACTATTTCATCTTACTTATACTGTTATATTTTCTGTAACAAATTGTCACTTCTCATTGCTGATATGTTAGGCTAACTAGTTGTGTCATTTGTTGTTTGTAGATGGCAGACCAAAGTTCTCGTATTTCGCTATCAGGCACCTCCCCTTACAATGCTTTGAACTCAGAGAAGGACAGTCATGATGGGCAATAGCTCCCCAACCAGCAGCAGAAGGAGACGACCGAGGCTGAGAAGAATACAGCAAATGCCAAGAAAAGGAAGGAAATGGCTCCACGGTCGGAAGTTTGGAATCATTTTAGCAAGGAAGTAAATGCCATGACAGCAACATGCAACTATTGCAAAAGTGAGCTTGCTTGTGTTCCTAAAAGGAATGGTACATCATCCTTGTTGAAGCATTTGACGACCTGCAAGAGAAATCCTCATAGCGTCAAGGATGACAAGCAGCCAACTCTACAAGCTACTCCGAATCAGGGGGATACTAGTAAGTGTTCAGTCACTACCTGGAGATTCGATCAGGATAAGCTTAGAGATGCTTTGGCTGAAATGGTAATTGTGGATGAGCTTCCGTCTGCATTTGTTGAGAAGCCAGGATTTACAAGGTTTGTGGCAAAGGCTTGTCCTCATTTCAATGTCCCATCCAGGAGGACGGTTACTAGATATTGTGTCTGCATTCATTATAGGGAGAAAGTCAAGCTAAATAAATTCTTCAAAGAATCTTGTGAAAGAGTTTGTGTAACTACCGACACATGGACATCTTCCCAAAAGCAGAATTTTATGTGTGTGATAGCCCATTTTATTGACAATGACTAGATTCTGCATAAGTGTATGATTGGGTTTTTCTTGGTGAGGGGTCATAAGGGGGAAGACATTGGGAAGGACCTGGAGAAGTGTTTGATTGAGTGGGGCATAGATAAGGTGTTTTCAGTAACAGTTGACAATGCCTCACCAAATGATGGAGCGGTAAGCTACATAAAGAGGATCATGAACAGTGCCAATGCAAGTGTAGGGAAAGGAGAATATATGCACATGGGATGTGCTGCTCATATTCTGAACTTGATAGTTACCGATGGGCTAAAAGAGTTGGATATCTCGGTGAAGCGAGTCTGTGCTGTAGTCAAGTTTGTTAAGAATTCTCCAGCTAGAATTAAGTTCAAGAAGTGTGCTAAATTAGAGAAGTTGGCAAATAAAGGTTTCTTGTCACTTGATGTATGCACTAGATGGAACTCCACATTCTTAATGCTGAAAGCTGCAGCCACATATGAGAAGGTGTTCGTGAGGTATGAAGGAGAGGACCCATAATTTGCAATTGATCTAAATGGCGACAAAATGCCAGGAGTGCCTCGACCAGAAGATTGGGATAATGCTTCAAAGATGGCAGAGTTTCTTGAGCATTTCTATAAGCTTACCCTTCGTGTTTCAGCCTCAAATCATTGCACATCTCACATCTTCTTCCATCAAATTGTTGATATCATTGTCTTGCTGAGGGCTTGGTGTGGAAGTGGAGACCCTTTGCGGAGAGAGATGGGAGAAAGGATGATGGACAAGTACAACAAGTATTGGGCAGATCACAAGAGCTTCAACATCTTGATCTTTGTGGCTGTTGCTCTTGATCCAAGATACAAGTTGTCAAATTACATCAAGATTGCAACTTTTGAAATGTTTGGGCAGATCAATGGAGAGGAGGTGTGGACAAAAATGAATACAACTCTTACAAATCTGTTCCAAGAGTATGTTAAGTTATATGGTCCAACTGGGCAAGAAGTGTAGCCTGATGATGCTGTTGGGGAACGTTGCAGAAAATTAAAATTTTTCCTACGGTTTCACCAAGATCCATCTATGAGTTCATCTAAGCAACGAGTCTAGGGAGAGAGTTTGCATCTACATACCACTTGTAGATCGCGTGCGGAAGCTTGCAAGGTGATGATGTAGTCGTACTCGACGTGATCCAAATCACCGATGACCTGCGCCGAACGGACGGCACCTCCGCGTTCAACACACGTACGGAACAGCCACGTCTCCTCCTTCTTGATCCAGCAAGGAAGGGAGGAGAGGTTGAGGGAGATGGCACCAGCAGCAGCACGACGGCGTGGTGTTGGTGGAGTTGCAGTACTCCGGCAGAGCTTCGCTAAGCACTATGGAGGTGGAGGAGGTGTTGGGGAGGAAGAAGGAGGCAACCAAAGGCCAGGGCGTTCAGGTATGAAGTCCCTCCTCTCCCCCCACTATATATAGGGGTGCCAAGGGGGGGTGGCCGGCCCTAGGAGATCAAATCTCCTAGGGGGTGCGGCGGCCAAGGGGGGTTTTCCCTCCCCCCAAGGCACCTAGGAGGTGCCTTACCCTCCTAGGACTCTTGCCCCCCTTGAACCCTAGGCGCATGGGCCTATGTGGGGCTGGTGCCCTTGGCCCATTAGGCCAAGGCGCACCCCCACACAGCCCATGTGGCCCCCCGGGACAGGTGGACCCACCCGGTGGACCCCCGGGACCCTTCCGGTGGTCCCGGTACAATACCGATAACCCCGAAACTTGTCCCGATGCCCGAAACAGGACTTCCCATATATAAATCTTTACCTCCGGACCATTCCGGAACTCCTCGTGACGTCCGAGATCTCATCCGGGACTCCGAACAACATTCGGGTTACTGCATATACATATCCCTATAACCCTAGCGTAACTGAACCTTAAGTGTGTAGACCCTACGGGTTCGGGAGACATGCAGACATGACCGAGACTCTCTCAGTCAATAACCATCAGCGGGATCTGGATACCCATGATGGCTCCCACATGCTCCTCGATGTTGTCATCGGATGAACCACTATGTCGAGGATTCGATCAAACCCTGTATGCAATTCCCTTTGTCAATCGGTACGTTACTTGCCCGAGACTCGATCGTCGGTATCCCAATACCTTGTTCAGTCTCGTTTCCGGCAAGTCACTTTACTCATACCGTAATGCATGATCCCGTGTCCAACACCTTGGTCACATTGAGCTCAATATGATGATGCATTACCGAGTGGGCCCAGAGATACCTCTCCGTCATACGGAGTGACAAATCCCAGTCTCGATCCGTGTCAACCCAACAGCTACTTTCGGAGATACCTGTAATGCACCTTTATAGTCACCCAGTTACGTTGTGACGTTTGGTATACCCAAGGCACTCTTATGGTATCCGGGAGTTACACGATCTCATGGTCGAAGGAAGAGATACTTGACACTTGCAAAGCTCTAGCAAAATGAACTACACGATCTTTTATGCTATGCTTAGGATTGGGTCTTGTCCATCACATCATTCTCCTAATGATGTGATCCCGTTATCAATGACATCCAATGTCCATAGTCAGGAAACCATGACTATCTGTTGATCACAACGAGCTGGTCAACTAGAGGCTTACCAGGGACATTGTGTGGTCTAAGTATTCACACGTGTATTATGATTTCCGGATAATACAGTTATAGCATGAATAAAAGACAATTATCATGAACAATGAAATATAATAATACTTTTATTATTGCCTCTAGGGCATATTTCCAACAGTCTCCCACTTGCACTAGAGTCACTAATCTAGTTACATTGTGATGAATCGAACACCCATAGAGTTCTGGTGTTGATCATGTTTTGCACGCGAGAGAGGTTTAGTCAGCGGATCTGCGACATTCAGATCCGTGTGCACTTTGCAAATCTCTATGTCTCCATCTTGAACATTTTCACGGATGGAGTTGAAACGACGCTTGATGTGCCTGGTCTTCTTGTGAAACCTGGGCTCCTTTGCGAGGGCAATAGCTCCAGTGTTGTCACAGAAGAGTTTGATCGGCCCCGACGCATTGGGTATGACTCCTAGGTCGGTGATGAACTCCTTCACCCAAATCGCTTCATGTGTTGCCTCCGAGGCTGCCATGTACTCCGCTTCACACGTAGATCCCGCCACGACGCTCTGCTTGCAGCTACACCAGCTTACTGCTCCACCATTCAACATATACACGTATCCGGTTTGTGACTTAGAGTCATCCGGATCTAAGTCGAAGCTAGCGTCGACGTAACCCTTTACGACGAGCTCTTCGTCTCCTCCATAAACGAGAAACATGTCCTTTGTCCTTTTTAGGTACTTCAGGATATTCTTGACCGCTGTCCAGTGTTCCTTGCCGGGACTACTTTGGTATCTTGCTACCAAACTTACGGCAAGGTTTACATCGGGTCTGGTACACAGCATGGCATACATAATAGATCCTATGGCTGAAGCATAGGGGATGACACTCATCTCTTCTTTATCTTTTGCCGTGGTCGATGACTGAGCTGAGCTCAGTCTCATACCTTGTAACATAGGCAAGAACCCCTTCTTGGACTGATCCATTCTGAATCTCTTCAAAATCTTATCAAGGTATGTACTTTGTGAAAGACCTATGAGGCGTCTCGATCTATCTCTATAGATCTTGATGCCTAATATATAAGCAGCTTCTCCAAGGTCCTTCATTGAAAAACACTTATTCAAGTAGGCCTTAATGCTGTCCAGAAATTCTATATTATTTCCCATCAGGAGTATGTCATCTACATATAATATGAGAAATGCTACAGAGCTCCCACTCACTTTCTTGTAAACGCAGGCTTCTCCATAAGTCTGCATAAACCCAAACACTTTGATCATCTCATCAAAGCGAATGTTCCAACTCCGAGATGCTTGCACCAGTCCATAAATGGATCGCTGGAGCTTGCATACTTTGTTAGCGTTCTGAGGATCGACAAAACCTTCCGGCTGCATCATATACAGTTCTTCCTTAAGATGCCCGTTAAGGAATGCTGTTTTGACGTCCATCTGCCATATCTCATAATCATAGTATGCGGCAATTGCTAACATGATTCGGACGGACTTTAGCTTCGCTACGGGAGAGAATGTCTCGTCGTAGTCAATCCCTTGAACCTGTCGATAACCCTTAGCGACAAGTCGAGCTTTATAGATGGTAACATTACCATCCGCATCCGTCTTCTTCTTAAAGATCCATTTGTTTTCTATCGCTCGCCGATCATCGGGCAAGTCTGTCAAAGTCCACACTTTGTTTTCATACATGGATTCTATCTCGGATTTCATGGCTTGAAGCCATTTGTTGGATTCCGGGCCCGTCATTGCTTCTTCATAGTTCGAAGGTTCATTGTTGTCTAACAACATGATTTCTAGGACAGGGTTGCCGTACCATTCTGGTGCGGAACGTGTCCTTGTGGACCTACGAAGTTCAGCAGTAACTTGATCCGAAGTACTTTGATCATTATCATGGTATTCCTCTTCAGTTGGTGTGGGCATCACAGGAACGGTTTCCTGTGCTGCGTCACTATCCCGCTCAAGAGGTAGTACTTCATCGAGTTCTACTTTCCTCCCACTTACTTCTTTCGAGAGAAACTCTTTTTCCAGAAAGCATCCGTTCTTGGCAACAAAAATCTTGCCTTCAGATCTTAAGTAGAAGGTATACCCTATAGTTTCCTTAGGGTATCCTATGAATACGCATTTTTCCGACTTGGGTTCGAGCTTTTCAGGTTGAAGTTTCTTGACATAAGCTTCGCATCCCCAAACTTTTAGAAACGACAGCTTAGGTTTCTTTCCAAACCATAATTCATACGGTGTCGTCTCAACGGATTTAGACGGTGCCCTATTTAAAGTGAATGTAGCTGTCTCTAGAGCGTATCCCCAAAATGATAGCGGTAAATCGGTAAGAGACATCATAGACCGCACCATATCCAATAGAGTGCGATTACAACGTTCGGACACACCGTTTCGCTGAGGTGTTCCAGGCGGCGTGAGTTGTGAAACGATTCCACATTTCTTTAAGTGTGTACCAAATTCGTGACTTAAGTATTCTCCTCCACGATCTGATCGTAAGAATTTTATCTTTCGGTCACGTTGATTCTCCACCTCATTCTGAAATTCCTTGAACTTTTCAAAGGTCTCAGACTTGTGTTTCATTAAGTAGACATACCCATATCTACTCAAGTCATCTGTGAGGGTAAGAACATAACGATATCCTCCGCGAGCCTCAACGCTCATTGGACCGCACACATCGGTATGTATGATTTCCAACAAGTTGGTTGCTCGCTCCATTGTTCCGGAGAACGGAGTCTTGGTCATTTTGCCTAAGAGGCATGGTTCGCACGTGTCAAACGATTCATAATCAAGAGACTCTAAAAGTCCATCGGCATGGAGCTTCTTCATGCGCTTGACACCAATGTGACCAAGGCGGCAGTGCCACAAGTATGTGGGACTATCGTTATCAACTTTAAATCTTTTGGCATCTACACTATGAACATGTGTAATATTATGCTCGAGATTCATTAAGAATAAACCATTGACCATCGGAGCATGACCATAAAACATATCTCTCATATAAATCGAACAACCATTATTCTCAGACTTAAATGAGTAGCCATCTCGTATTAAACGAGATCCAGATACAATGTTCATGCTCAAACTTGGCACTAAATAACAATTATTAAGGTTCAAAACTAATCCCGTAGGTAAATGTAGAGGCAGCGTGCCGACGGCGATCACATCGACTCTGGAACCATTCCTGACGCGCATCGTCACCTCGTCCTTCGCCAGTCTCCGTTTATTCCGCAGCTCCTGCTGTGAGTTACAAATATGAGCAACGGCACCGGTATCAAATACCCAGGAGTTACTACGAGTACTGGTAAGGTACACATCAATCACATGTATATCAAATATACCTTTGGTGTTGTCGGCCTTCTTATCCGCTAAGTATTTGGGGCAGTTCCGCTTCCAGTGACCCTTCCCCTTGCAATAAAAGCACTCAGTCTCAGGCTTGGGTCCATTCTTTGACTTCTTCCCGGTAACTGGCTTACCAGGCGCGGCAACATCTTTGCCGTCCTTCTTGAAGTTCTTCTTACCCTTGCCCTTCTTGAACTTAGTGGTCTTATTGACCATCAACACTTGATGTTCTTTCTTGATTTCAGCCTCTGCTGACTTCAGCATCAAGAACACTTCAGGAATGGTCTTTTCCATTCCCTGCATGTTGTAGTTCATCACAAAGCTCTTGTAGCTTGGTGGGAGCGACTGGAGGATTCTGTCAATGACCGCCTCATCTGGGAGGTTAATGTTCAGCTGGGTCATACGGTTGTGCAACCCAGACATCTTCAGGATGTGCTCACTGACAGAACTGTTTTCCTCCATTTTACAACTGTAGAACTTGTCGGAGACATCATATCTCTCGACCTGGGCATGAGCTTGGAAAACTAGTTTCAGCTCTTCGAACATCTCATATGCTCCGTGATGCTCAAAACGCTTTTGGAGCCCCGGTTCTAAGCTGTAAAGCATGCCGCACTGAACGAGGGAGTAATCATCAGCGCGAGACTGCCAAGCATTCATAATGTCTTGGTTCTCTGGGACGGGAGCGTCACCTAGCGGTCCTTCTAGGACATATTGTTTCCTGGCAGCTATGAGGATGATCCTCAGGTTCCGGACCCAGTCCGTATAGTTGCTGCCATCATCTTTCAGCTTGGTTTTCTCTAGGAACGCGTTGAAGTTCATGTTGACATTAGCGTTGGCCATTGATCTACAAGACATATTTGCAAAGGTTTTAGACTAAGTTCATGATAATAAAGTTCTAATCAAATTATGAACTCCCACTTAGATTAGACATCCCTTTAGTCATTTAAGTGTTACACGATCCGAGTCGACTGGCCCGTGTCCGATCATCACGTGAGACGGACTAGTCATCGTCGGTGAACATTTTCATGTTGATCGTATCTTCCATACGACTCGTGTTCGACCTTTCGGTCTCCGTGTTCCGAGGCCATGTCTGCACATGCTAGGCTCGTCAAGTTAACCCTAAGTGTTTTCGCTGTGTAAAACTGTCTTACACCCGTTGTATGTGAACGTAAGAATCCATCACACCCGATCATCACGTGGTGCTTAGAAACGACGAACTGTAGCAACGGTGCACAGTTAGGGGAGAACACTTCTTGAAATTTTATAAGGGATCATCTTATTTACTACCGTCGTCCTAAGTAAACAAGATGCATAATACATAATAAACATCACATGCAATTATATAGTTGTGACATGATATGGCCAATATCATATAGCTCCATTGATCTTCATCTTCGGGGCTCCATGATCATCTTGTCAGCGGCTTGACACCATGATCTCCATCATCATGATCTCCATCATCGTGTCTTCATGAAGTTGTCACGCCAACGACTACTTCTACTTCTATGACTAACGTTTAGCAATAAAGTAAAGTAGTTTACATGACGTTATTCAATGACACGCAGGTCATACAAAAAATAATGACAACTCCTATGGCTCCTGCCGGTTGTCATACTCATCGACATGCAAGTCGTGAATCCTATTACAAAGAACATGATCTCATACATCACAATTCATCATTCATCACAACTTCTGGCCATATCACATCACATGATCAATCGCTGCAAAAACAAGTTAGACGTCCTCTAATTGTTGTTGCATCTTTTACGTGGCTGCAATTGGGTTCTAGCAAGAACGTTTTCTTACCTACGAATCACCACAACGTGTTTTTGTCAACTTCTATTTACCCTTCATAAGGGCCCTGTTCATCGATTCCGCTCCAACTAAGGTGGGAGAGACAGACACCCGCCAGCCACCTTATGCAACTTGTGCATGTCAGTCGGTGGAACCGGTCTCACGTAAGTGTACGTGTAAGGTTGGTCCGGGCCGCTTCATCCCACAATACCGTTGAGCAAGAAAAGACTAGTAGAGGCAAGTAAGATGACAAAATCCACGCCCACAACAAAGTTGTGTTCTACTCGTGCAAAGAGAACTACGCATAGACCTAGCTCTGATGCCACTGTTGGGGAACGTTGCAGAAAATTAAAATTTTTCCTACGGTTTCACCAAGATCCATCTATGAGTTCATCTAAGCAACGAGTCTAGGGAGAGAGTTTGCATCTACATACCACTTGTAGATCGCGTGCGGAAGCTTGCAAGGTGATGATGTAGTCGTACTCGACGTGATCCAAATCACCGATGACCTGCGCCGAACGGACGGCACCTCCGCGTTCAACACACGTACGGAACAGCCACGTCTCCTCCTTCTTGATCCAGCAAGGAAGGGAGGAGAGGTTGAGGGAGATGGCACCAGTAGCAGCACGACGGCGTGGTGTTGATGGAGCTGCAGTACTCCGGCAGAGCTTCGCTAAGCACTATGGAGGTGGAGGAGGTGTTGGGGAGGGAGAAGGAGGCAACCAAAGGCCAGGGCGTTCAGGTATGAAGTCCCTCCTCTCCCCCCACTATATATAGGGGTGCCAAGGGGGGGTGGCCGGCCCTAGGAGATCCAATCTCCTAGGGGGTGCGGCGGCCAAGGGGGGTTTTCCCTCCCCCCAAGGCACCTAGGAGGTGCCTTACCCTCCTAGGACTCTTGCCCCCTTGAACCCTAGGCGCATGGGCCTATGTGGGGCTGGTGCCCTTGGCCCATTAGGCCAAGGCACACCCCCCCACAGCCCATGTGGCCCCCCGGGACAGGTGGACCCACCCGGTGGACCCCCGGGACCCTTCCGGTGGTCCCGGTACAATACCGATAACCCCGAAACTTGTCCCGATGCCCGAAACAGGACTTCCCATATATAAATCTTTACCTCCGGACCATTCCGGAACTCCTCGTGACGTCCGGGATCTCATCCGGGACTCCGAACAACATTCGGGTTACTGCATATACATATCCCTATAACCCTAGCGTAACTGAACCTTAAGTGTGTAGACCCTACGGGTTCGGGAGACATGCAGACATGACCGAGACTCTCTCAGTCAATAACCATCAGCGGGATCTGGATACCCATGATGGCTCCCACATGCTCCTCGATGTTGTCATCGGATGAACCACTATGTCGAGGATTCGATCAAACCCTGTATGCAATTCCCTTTGTCAATCGGTACGTTACTTGCCCGAGACTCGATCGTCGGTATCCCAATACCTTGTTCAGTCTCGTTTCCGGCAAGTCACTTTACTCGTACCATAATGCATGATCCCGTGTCCAACACCTTGGTCACATTGAGCTCAATATGATGATGCATTACCGAGTGGGCCCAGAGATACCTCTCCGTCATACGGAGTGACAAATCCCAGTCTCGATCTGTGTCAACCCAACAGCTACTTTCGGAGATACCTGTAATGCACCTTTATAGTCACCCAGTTATGTTGTGACGTTTGGTATACCCAAGGCACTCTTATGGTATCCGGGAGTTACACGATCTCATGGTCGAAGGAAGAGATACTTGACACTTGCAAAGCTCTAGCAAAACGAACTACACGATCTTTTATGCTATGCTTAGGATTGGGTCTTGTCCATCACATCATTCTCCTAATGATGTGATCCCGTTATCAATGACATCCAATGTCCATAGTCAGGAAACCATGACTATCTGTTGATCACAACGAGCTGGTCAACTAGAGGCTTACCAGGGACATTGTGTGGTCTAAGTATTCACACGTGTATTACGATTTCCGGATAATACAGTTATAGCATGAATAAAAGACAATTATCATGAACAATGAAATATAATAATACTTTTATTATTGCCTCTAGGGCATATTTCCAACAGATGCACCTAGCTTTGAAGAGGACAGCAGCGAAAGCTTGATGAGTTCCTTGACTGCAAAGAGAATGAGAATGAATGACTATGGAATCAGCATCAGCCCTTCGAAGTCTGAACTTGAAAAGTATCTTATAGAGGATAATGAAGCAAATAGCAGCAAATTCAACATTCTTGAGTGGTGGAAGGTCAACTCATCTAGATTCCCTGTGATATCACGTTTAGCTCGTGATGTCCTAGCTTTCCCGATATCTACAGTAGCATCAGAGTCAGCTTTTAGCACCGGTGGACGCATTCTTGATGAGTTCCGAAGCTCGCTCACTCCATTCATGGTGCAGGCACTAATTTGTACTCAGGATTGGTTGCGAAGAGAAATTCATGTTAACAATGAAGAGAATGAAGAGCTACTTGTCAACCTAGAGGAAGGTAATTATGCAAACAAGTTACTCTTAGATATGTGCTTTCCATTTTGTTCATACTTACATTCTCTCGCTTACTCCATTTATTTCAGCGGTACTTCAAGAATTGTCTGATCTGAGTGTTGCTAATGCTAAGTCCGGTACAAGTGCTGGTGTCCACATCACCATTGATGACACCAAATCATAAGTCTTGGTGAGTAAAATTCTTGCAAGATTTCCCCTGTAACTTGCATGTTGTTTTTAACTTGATATGTTGGAAACTATGGTGGGAAAGTGGAAATGATATGCATGATCTCATATACATATCACCTTAATGTTACGCAAGATTTCTGTTTTAATTTGTTTTGCACTTGCACTATATTCAAGTGATTTTCCTTCCACTTTTGCAGGGAATACCAGAAGAACATCAAGTGTGCCGCCAACCTAAGGAACACTCTCAGCTCACTCTCGGACTCTCTTCTTGTGTTCTATCTTCAATGGTTTTCTCACCTTCGCCCTCAAGGAAACTTGTTAAGCCCTTAAAATATTAGCTATGGTTATCTCAGCTTGGAACTATTACTTGTGTCTTGTGTGTGTTTGTGACTGTTTGGACCTATTCAGCTTGAACCATGTTTATTGTCTGTTTGGACGACTTGTGTTGTGCACTGCTGTTATGCACTGGTGTGTTGGGAGCTATCACCTATGAGAGTATGAGACTGTGATGTGAGTCTATTATTGTCAAATTTGATGTCATGTTGCTAAATGCATGAATCTGTGCTTGTGTTGTCCACTGTGCATTTCTCCTTTGCACTTGCATATCACCTGAGACTAAATTTGTGCTTTTGTTATATCTGATTTTTTACTTCTGTGATTGTGAGGCTATGTTGCACTGAATTTTCAAACCTGAATTTTGTACAATATGCTGGTCTGAATATTTTGGGTTATGGGTACCCAAATTACCCAAACCGAAATTTTCAGGTAATTTGGGTACGGTTCTTTTTCTGGCAGACACAAGTTTGGTTTTCATTTTCAACTAATTGTATTACTCGTAAACCAAACTAACTGAACAAAATAAACCGTATTACCCGAACGCCCAGGCTGATTTGCGGGGGTCAGGACGCTTGACAAGTTCCCAGACATTGTTCAGCTTGAACTGTTGAAGCTCTTCTTGCATAGCTTGAATCCATTCAGGTTCCATGAAGGCTTCAGCAACTTACTTGGGTTCAGATATTGAGACAAATGCAAAGTGCCCACAGAAATTTGCTAGCTGTGTTGCTCTTGAACGAGTGAGTGGACCAGGTGCATTGATGCTATCAATTATCTTCTCAATCTGTACTTCATTTGCAACACGAGGATGAACCGGACGAAGATTTTGCTCTTGCTGATCATTGTCATCGTTAGGAGGATTGTCTTCAGGATGAGCACTATCTTCAGGTTGATTGGGTGCAGAAATGATAAGTTCCTCTTCAGGTTGTGCTTCATTTGGTATGATTTCTCCAGTTCCCATGAGCTTGATGGATTCACTAGGTGGAACTTCATCTAGCACATTTGGCAGGTGCTCTCAGTGAGGAGTTCATAGGATGTTTTCTTCAGAAGCTTGTGAAGATAAACACAGTTGATGACATGGCATGCAGTATCAATAGCTTCAGGCCAGAACTTTCTTGGAGTCTTGTATTCATCAAGCATCATCCGAGCCATCTCAATGAGTGTTCTGTTCTTGCGCTCCACGATGCCATTCTGCTGAGGTGTGTATGGAGCGGAGAACTCATGGGTGATGCCTAATGTATCCAGGTAAAGGTCGAGGCCGGTGTTCTTGAACTCTGTGCCGTTGTCACTTCTGATATGCTTGATCTTGACGCCATAGTTGTTCATGGCACAGTTGGCGAAGCGTATGAAGACATCCTGCACTTCAGTCTTGTAGATAATTATATGCACCCACGTATATCTTGAATAATCATCAACAATGACGAAGCCATAGAGACAAGCAGTAGTAGTGAGAGTAGAGTAGTGAGTAGGGCCAAATAAGTCCATGTGTAGCAGCTCGAAGGGTTGAGATGTCGTCATGATTGTCTTTGAGGGATGCTTGGCCCTAGTCATCTTTCCAGCTATGCAGGCACCGCACAAGTGATCCTTCTTGAACTTGACGCCCTCGATGCCTATGACATGCTTCTTCTTTGCGAGAGTGTGTAAGTTCCTCATGCCAGCATGCCCTAGCCTCCGATGCCAGAGCCAGCACTCTGAAGCTTTTGCTAGAAGACATACGGCAAGTTGTGGTCCTGCTGAGAAATCTACCATGTACAGATCATCTTTCCGGTACCCTTCAAAGACTAGAGACTTGTCAGATTCCATTAGTACAAGGCAACGATATTTTCCAAATATCACAATCATGTTCAAGTCACAAAGCATTGAGACAGACATTAAGTTGAAACCAAGGGATTCAACAAGCATCACTTTATCCATGTGCTGATCCTTTGAGATTGCAACTCTACCTAGACCCAATACCTTGCTTTTACCAGTGTCAGCAAATGTGATGTGACTCTTGTCATATGGACGTAAAGTTGAGTCCATGAGAAGACTTTAATCACCAGTCATATGATTAGTGCATCCGATGTCCATAATCCATTCTGAAGCATGAGGTGTCATACCATAGTAAGACCATTTGGGCATTTGATCTTGCACCCTACAAGATGTTTTAGGTCCCCAGCATTAGCATCAGACGCCTTTGATTTCCGGCTGGAGACCTTTCCCTGCAAAAGAAAGTTAATTCTTATTAACCACCCACATCTTCAGGGGTGGCTTAGAAGCAATGAGTCTAAGTGCAGCATCTGAGAACTTCGGCTTTGAAGCCCTAGCAAATAGCCTTGCAGGAGGTGAATAGTACTCATATGAATAAGCAGATTAGTTCTTAGTCTTATGAACATAGCGGTTTGACGATACACGCTCATATTCATAAGTATGAGTATGATTTCCCTGCAAAACATTGGCGTTAGGGTGACTCAGGTGATTCATGTATCTGTATGAAGCCTTTGGACCATATGAAGCCTTTGGTATGGGATTTATCTTCTTCCCAGGCGGTGTCATGATGACATTCACAGGAAGATTCTCAAGACAACTTTTAGGAACCCAGATCTTCTTCATAGGTGGCCCATTCCTACAGTTAGTACCAATATACCTGGCAAACACTTCACCATTCTGATTCTTAAACATTTTATAATTTGCATCAAAGGAGTCATCAATGATAATAGGGTTAGCACAAGTGAAGCCAGATAAGGTGGATGGATCCACTGAAGGTCCCTTTGCAGCAACTCATGTGGTTTCGGGGTACTGCTTAGGCTTCCAGTAGGAGCCATCAACATTCATTTTCCTCTCAAACCCAACACCCTCTTTCCTAGGGTTTCGGTTCAGAATCTGCTTTTTGAGGACATCGCACAGTGTCTGATGCCCTTTGAGACTTTTGTACATCCCTGTTTCAAGCAATGTCTTCAACCTAGCATTTTCATCAGCAATAGTAGTGGTATCCTCAGCAGAGGGGTTAGTTACCACATCAACAGTTGAAGATATTGCAACTGTAGCAGCAGTAGAACATTTAGCAATAGAAGTCGCGTTATTACACTCAAGGCGTTTTAGAAATGGTGGTTCAAATCCTTCCTAAGCGGGACTGATCTGTTGAGCGCGAAGTGACTCATTCTCTTTCTGAAGATCTTCATGAGCCGCTCTCAATTTCTCAAGCTCTTGCTTCCTTTGAAGATAATCATAGGAAAGCTTTTCATGAGTGGTTGAGAGCGTTTCATGACAACTTTCAAGTTCCTGGTACTTAACATGAAGATTTTCTATGTCTTCAATTAAGGACTGAGAACGGGTCATTTCCGCGTCCAACAGGTCATCGCTTTTGTCTAACAGTTTTTGAGTATGTTCCATAGCTTTCTGTTGTTCAGTTGCAATTTTAGCAAGTGTTTTGTAGCTGGGTTTGGATTCACAATTAGAGTCATCTTCAGTTGATGTTTGAAAGTAAGCATTGCGTGATTTTACCTTGGCACCACGTGCCATGAAGCAGTAGGTGGGAGCAGAGTCGTCCTTGTCATTAGCATCGGCGTTGGTGACAGGGCCATTGTCTTCAGTGTTGAAGATGGACTTGGCAACGTAGGCTGTAGCTAGAGCCAGACTTGCAATGCCAGGGTCGGACTCCTCCTCAGACTCCACCTCCGCCTCCTCAGAAGCAGACTCCTCCTCTGAATCCATCTCCTAGCCAAAAAAAGCACGAGCCTTGCGAGATGAGCTCTTCTTATGTAATGAATACTTGGACGAGGACTTGGAAGAAGACTTTGAGGATTTCTTCTTCTTGTCATCAGAATCATATTCCTTGCTCTTCTTCTTGTTGTTGTTCTCATTGTCCCACTGTGGACACTCAGAGATGTAGTGTCTAGGTTTCTTGCACTTGTGACATGTTCTCTTCTTGTAGTCATGAGTGGAAGCTTCATCATTTCTTGAGCTGGATCGTGAAGACTTTCTGAAGCCCTTCTTCTTAGTGAACTTCTGGAACTTCTTCACAAGCATAGCAAGCTCCTTTCTAATGTCTTTAGGATCACCAGAACTGCAGTCAGATTCTTCTTCAGATGAGGAAACAGCTTTTGCCTTCAAAGCGCGAGTTCGGCCATAGTTGGGACCATAGAAATCTCTTTTCTCAGAAAGCTGGAACTCATGTGTGTTGAGCCTCTCAAGTATGTCAGACGGATCGAGTGTCTTGAAGTCAGGGCGTTCTTGTATCATCAGGGCAAGGGTGTCGAACGAGCTGTCAAGTGATCTCAGCAGTGTCTTGACGATTTCATGCTTGGTGATCTCAGTGGCGCCAAGAGCATGAAGCTCATTTGCGATGCCAGTGAGGCGATCAAACGTGAGCTGGACATTCTCATTGTCGTTTCTCTTGAAGCGGTTGAAGAGGTTGCGAAGAACACTGATCCTTTGATCTCTCTGGGTTGAGACGCCTTCGTTGACCTTGGAGAGCCAGTCCCAGACTAGCTTCGACGTTTCCAGAGCACTCACACGGCCATAATATCCTTTAGTCAGATGACCACAGATGATGTTCTTGGCAGTAGAATCCAGTTGAATGAACTTCTTGACATCAGCAGGGGTGACACCTTCACCAGTCTTAGGAACACCATTCTTGATGACATACCAGAGGTCGACATCAATGGCTTCAAGATGCATGCGCATCTTATTCTTCCAGTAGGGATATTCAGTTCCATCGAAGACGGAGCAAGCAGCGGAGACTTTGATTATCCCTGTAGTCGACATAGCTAAAACTCCAGGTGGTTAAACTGAATCACACAGAACAAGGGAGTACCTTGCTCTGATACCAATTGAAAGAATCAGTTATCGACTAGAGGGGGTGAATAGGCAATTTTTATGAAAATATTCAATACATGAGAGTTTCAAAGACAAACAATAGAAATGAACATATTGATATGCAGCGGAAGGTAGACTACACTAAGCAAGCCATAGTCAAGTATGCAATGAAGTGAAAGCACGAGGACTAATAGCAGCTAGGTAGTAAAGATCAGGATAGAAGATAGTATAAAGCCAAACAACGGTAGTAGTCACACGGTGAAGTCAATCAGGTAGTGCAAGCAGGCAATGACTTCACGAAGACAAACTGTAAGTAAAGAGAGGAAGAGGATAGAACCAGTCACTTGGTGAGGACACAGAATTTGTTGGACCAGTTCCAGTTGTTGTGACAACTATACGTTTGGTTAGGGAGGCTGAGATTCAACTCAGAAGACCACATATTCACCTTATTCTCCTTGAGCTAAGGACACCCAGTCCTCGCCCAATCACTCTGGAAAGTCTTCAAGGTAGACTTCCAAACCTTCACAGACTTCGTTCACCAGCGATCCACAATGACTCTTGGATGCTCAAAACACGACGCCTAACCGGCTGGAGGATTCACAGTCCTCAAGTGTAACAAGTCCTCAGGTCACGCGGATAGAAAGACTTCAGTGATGCCTAATACTCTTTGGCTCTGCGTGTTTGGGCTTTGTCCTCGCAAGGATTTCTCTCTCTCAAAAGCTTCAGAGGTGGGTTGCTCTCAAACGACAAAATCCGGGCACTAACTCTGAGCAGCCACCAATTTATGGTGTAGGGGGTGGGCTATTTATAGCCACTAGGCAACCCAACCTGATTTGTCCGAAATGACCTTGCGTCACTAAGGAACTGACACGTGTTCCAACGGTCAGATTTCAAACACACGCGGCAGCTTGACTTGGGCTACAAGTAAAGCTGACTTATCCAGCTCTGGATAAGATTTGCTCTCATTGTCTTCTGATACGTCTCCAACGTATCTATAATTTTTGATTGCTCCATGCTATATTATCTACTATTTTGGGCAACATTGGGCTTTATTCTCCACTTTTATATTACTTTTGGGACTAACCTATTAACCGGAGGCCCAGCCCAGATTTGTTGTTTTTTGCCTATTTCAGTGTTTCGAAGAAAAGGAATATCAAACGAAGTCGAAACAGAACGAAATCAAATGGAGAAGTTATTTTTGGAAGGAAAGCTACCAGATGGACTTGGACCCCACGTCAGGAGAGAAGGGAGGTGCCCACGAGGGTGGGGGGCGCGCCCACCCCCTAGGGCGCGCCCCCCTGCCTCGTGGGGGCCCCGAAGCTCCACCAACGTACTTCCTGCACCCATATATACTCACGTACCCTAAAACTTCCAGAACAGAGATTAGATCGGGAGTTCCGCCGCCGCAAGCCTCTGTAACCACCAAAAAACAATCGGGACCCTGTTCCGGCACCCTGCCGGAGGGGGGAACCCTCACCGGTGGCCATCTTCATCATCCCGGCGCTCTTCGTGACAAGGAGGGAGTAGTTCACCCTCGGGGCTGAGGGTATGTACCAGTAGCTATGTGTTTGATCTCTCTCTCTTGTGTTCTTGATTTGGCACGGTCTTGTTGTATCGCGAGATTTGCTATTATAGTTGGATCTTATGTTTCTTCTCCCCCTCTACTCTCTTGTAATGGATTGAGTTTTCCCTTTGAAGTTATCTTATCGGATTGAGTCTTTAAAGATTTGAGAACACTTGATGTATGTCTTGCCATGCGTATCTGTGGTGACAATGGGATATCACGTGATTCACTTGATGTATGTTTTGGTGATCAACTTGCGGGTTCCGCCCATGAACCTATGCATAGGGGTTGGCACACGTTTTCGTCGTGATTCTCCGGTAGAAACTTTGGGGCACTCTTTGAGGTTCTATGTGTTGGTTGAATAGATGGATCTGAGATTGTGTGATGCATATCGTATAATCATACCCACGGATACTTGAGGTGACATTGGAGTATCTAGGTGACATTAGGGTTTTGGTTGATTTGTGTCTTAAGGTGTTATTCTAGTACGAACTCTAGGGATGTTTGTGACACTTATAGGAATAGCCCAACAGATTGATTGGAAAGAATAACTTTGAGGTGGTTCCGTACCCTACCATAATCTCTTCATTTGTTCTCCACTATTAGTGACTTTGGAGTGACTCTTTGTTGCATGTTGAGGGATAGTTATATGATCCAATTATGTTATTATTGTTGAGAGAACTTGCACTAGTGAAAGTATGAACCCTAGGCCTTGTTTCCTATCATTGCAATACCGTTTACGCTCACTTTTATCATTAGTTACCTTGCTGTTTTTATATTTTTCAGATTACAAAAACCTATATCTACCATCCATATTGCACTTGTATCACCATCTCTCCGCCGAATTAGTGCACCTATACAATCTACCATTGTATTAGGTGTGTTGGGGACACAAGAGACTCTTTGTTATTTGGTTGCAGGGTTGTTTGAGAGAGACCATCTTCATCCTATGCCTCCCACGGATTGATAAACCTTAGGTCATCCACTTGAGGGAAATTTGCTACTGTCCTACAAACCTCTACACTTGGAGGCCCAACAACGTCTACAAGAAGAAGGTTGCGTAGTAGACATCAAGCTCTTTTCTGGCGCCGTTGCCGGGGAGGTGAGTGCTTGAAGGTATATCTTTAGATCTTGCAATCGAATCTTTTTGTTTCTTGTTTTAGCCCTAGTTTAGTTTATAAAAGAAAACTACAAAAAATGGAATTGAGTTTACCTCATACGCTTTATCTCTTTAATATCTTTCGTGAGTATGATAGAAAGGAAAATTGTGCCAAGGTGTTAGAAGAAGAATGCATTAAAATGTTTGGCACTAAATATTTGAATGATGAGCATGATTGCAATGTTGTTAGTATGAACTCCTTGAATATCCATAGTACTAATGATGATTGCACTAGTTATGATGAAAATGCCTCCTATAAACATGTCAATTTTTGTGGAGTGCATTGGGTTTGTAAGTACACACCAAATAGGAAAGATAGATATTGCAAGAGGCATAAGTACTTAGAAACCAAATTATTGCAAGAAGAGCTAGATGAATGTGCTGAAAATTTAATTTTTCTTAGCCATACTTGTGAACTTTGCAATGAACGTGATCATTTTAGTACCCAATGCAAATTATTTCATGATCGTATCATGTCCAAAAATTGTGATGACTTGATTTCCCTTGCACATCATAATGAACTTAGTTTGCTCTTGGGTTATGAAGAAATTAAACATATAACTAAGGATATTCCAAAATTTGCCCTTGTTAATGTTCTTCATTTTGATCTAGAGAAAATTTATATGTATTGTGCGGTGAATTGCATTGAAAATCCTTATATTGCCAATTACATAAGGAAAAGAAAACAAATAGAACATGAAGAGAATGCTAATGAAAGGGAAGAGACTTCCCAATATCCTCCTATTATTTCTTATGATGAATCGGGTAACGAGGAGGAGCCTTCTATTCAACCAATCTCATTAATAAGGAGCTCCAAAAAGAGGATTGAACCCACACATGATGTGGTGAAGAAGAAGAAAAGAAAAAGGAAGAGAGGTAAAAAGTTATCTCTCCCAAATAAAGTTGCTCCTATTTGTAACATCCCAAAATTCTAAATTTTGGAATGTTCTAATAAATAGATAGATTTGATTGCTTGTTCGATTGATTGACTGAAAGTGAGTGAATTCGAAATCTTTTTGAAAATTAAATGAGAGGGAATAAAAAGGACTTTCCCAAACTTTCATCTTGCTTTTATGATCTCTGTGAATTCAAATTCTTTTCAAATACAAAACCCTTGAGCGAAGATGATATGACTTCTTCCATTTAATTAAATGAAAAGGGTATTTGAAAATATGTGAATTTCAGATGGAAATTTTTCAATTCATAAACTTCATGCAACTCAATGATTTTCATGAGAGAAGATAAAATGACTTCTTCAAATTATATGAAATATGAGTTGGGAGTTTCAAAGAATTAAATTCAAAGTTCTGGTGAATTTATTTTCAATTTGGAGTTATTTGAGTTTTATTCAAATTATTTTTCTCCAAAAACAAAATACATGGAAAATAGGGTAACATGATTCCCTACAAAAGAAAATTGGAGAGAAATAAATTTGAATTTATTTTGGTATTTTTTTAAAAATGATTTTCATTGGACTTTATTAGAACAGGAGCACTGTTTGAATTACTAGAATTTGTGTGTATTTTATTTAATGCTAGAAAAATTTCCACGTTGTAGAAAATCTTTTTCTGAAAATTTTGATATATTATATGCCTATATAATATATTTATTTATTTATTTTATTATTTTAGTTCTCTGAAAAAAATGTTTATAAAAAAATTCCCCTCGCCGACTGGGCCGGCCCAGCCAACCGAGCCAGGCCGCAGCCCAGCGCCCCGCTGCCTCCGCCTCCGTCTTCGAGCGGGACTCCGCTCGGAGCACCGCCGCGCCGCCGTGGGAGCTCGGGACTCCTCCCGAGGTTCGCCCCCCCCCCCTCTATTTAAGCCGCGCTCGGACCCCCTGGACCCCGATCCGCCGCCGCCCTCTCTCTCCCGCAGCCGCCGCCTGCCCTCCCGCATCCCGCGCCCGCCGCCGCCATAGATCACCGCCGCCCCGCGTTGCGCACCGCGCCGCCGCTAGCTGTTGCCGCCGCGCCACGCCATCCCTTCGCCAGCGCCGCCGCCACGCCGCTCGCTGCCGCTGCTAGCTCCGCCGGAGCCGCTTCCCCGCTGATCCGCTACCGCCGGAGTAACCGCCGCCGCCGCTGGTTTCTCTTTGGTGAACCGGTAAAACCCGAGAACAAAACCGCCCAGTTTTTATTTATTTTAAAGTTCGGTTTCTGTTTCGTTAGAACGGTTTATTTTTTTAGGTTTTATTATTTAGCGGACGTTCTCTGTTTAGATCTCCTTAGCGAGCGGTTTTCGTCGCGTATGCTTCTGTAGTGAACATTCGTTCGATAGGATTTTTCTTTTTATTTCAATTTCGGCCAGGGACCTATTCGTGATAATTTTTCTTCACAGATTAGTCCATGTACTTCAAACGTTCACCACTTTTTGCTCGTTAGTCCAAATTCAACGAAACCAACGCCCACTTCTTTGTTATGATCTCCTCTATCCAGTAATCCGACTTGAACATGTTTTGAAAATTTTAAAATTTGAATTCAAACAGATTTGTATTCAAACTTCGTTTGATCGTAACTTGAGTTTCATAACTCCGTTTGAGTTGATTCTTTTTGCAAATTAAGGCTCTTGACCTAAAATTTCTGATAAGGCCAAATTCACATAATTTTGGTACTGTTGGAAACTGTTTTATGTTGCAAGAGTTATTTGCTTGGTTTTGATGTTTTCCGAATCATCTTCTTCGTTCTTTCTGATCTTTTGAGTGATTGCTTATGTGTGGTTACTATTGCTTGCTTACGATAGATTGACCGGAGTGTGACGAGTAGAACTATCAAGAGTTTTGAGTGCAAATCATCTTCGTCAACATTGCAGGCAAGTTCACACTTTGATCATATCCCTTTCATACCCAGTTTTTATTGCATTAGATCAATCCTCAAACATTGCATGATTAGGATCTAATCAAATTGTGGGATGGGAAGTAGTTGAGGTAGTACCTATTACCTGTTTACTTTCAAACCCTTGGGAGTTACTTCTATGTTATGCTTACATTGCCATGCTATGCTCGTAGACGTGGATTGGGTTTTGAGAGTTTCCATGACAGATGTGAGATTGTTAATTAATGGTTTACTTAAGGTGGCAACTTAATACACATCTAGGTGGATTGCTAGGGGCACCCTGGGGATATACCAGTGGACTTGCCCGGACACCTGGGGATATACCAGTGTTGTCCTAGGAGATCCCGGGGATATACCGTGTGATCATCCTACAGTCCGCCACCCAGGCTCAAAGGGATCATGAGATTATTCATACTAGAAACTTCTGTGTGCAGCCACAAGCCATTATGGGCTCTAGCATAGTTGATTAAGTCGTGCAAACTCTTACAGGGTAGACTAGCAGATGTAGGGGAAAGTAGGTGTACCGGTCTATCCAACGTAAGGTGCTAGCGCTTCTGAAAGACTGTGTCTCGGTCATCCATTTCTCAAACATCATGTAGTGCGAGAAATCCAACGGAGGCGATTGAGTCTTGTGGGGAAAAGTGCGCAAACCTCTACAGAGTGTACAAACTAATCATGATTAGCCATGTCCCCGGTTATGGACGTTTTGAGTATCTAGTTCTTGGATTATCCTGTTGATCTCATCATGTTACTTTAATTAATATTGTTGGGTTTTAATGATGATGCTTAATTGGGATTGAGAATGCTGTCAACCATTCTCAATGTTTAACAACCACCATGATAGTTAAATAAAATTTATTCCTTTGCAGTAGGGAAAAATTGGCTTTTCGCAAAAACATTATAACCATAGAGCTTTTCCACCAGCCATATATGCATGTAGTGATAGCCATTGTTCATCATTTTCTCTATGGTGTGAATTTGCCAGTACATTCAATGTACTGACCCATTTCGGGGTGCAATGTCTCATGTTGCAGGTTTCTTACGACGAGTAAGTGATACGTTAGTGTTACGATTTCTATACTCAACTTTGCCATTGGTGTTGATGGGAATCCACAACCTTGTTGCTTCCGCTATATGGATTGAGGTAATAGTATTTACGTTACTTTATACATGTGATTTACCTCTGTTATAAATCCTTCGAGTACTGTGTGTGTCAGCATACCGATCCAGGGATGACACTTAAGCACAGAGACTTGATCCATTCGGGTCGGGTCGCTACAAGATGGTATCAGAGCACATGTTGACTGTAGGACGTGACCCTAGAAATTGGCAAACCCATAGGAAGGATTTTCTAAAAAAACTTTCTTTTTCAAAAGATATTTTACCTCTCTTATCTTCTGAGCTTATTCAAATATTCCCTTTAGTGATACCATATCATTTACCCTTTTGACCACTCGAAGATTCGACCGATGAGACCACTTCAAGAAGTACAAGATATCGGACAACTAAGACCATTCGGAATGAATGGGATCTTACCATACATTATGATAATGGAAACTACAACGGTTGAAGACTCTGAAGACTAGGAGAATTGGAGACTCTAAAGAATTTCCAGATTAGTATACCCTAGGAAGGCTACCCTTATGGAATTTGGCAGACTATGGAATTTGTCAATACCCGAGATCAAGGTGTGTTTGAGAAAGACCGGAACATGGAGAGTTAGAAACTCAAAGTTTTGTCAAGAAAACCCTAAGGCATGAGATATCAACCATGGAATGATAGCTCATGGCAATGACAAGGGAAGAAACACAGCTATCCATGATGTTATCGCCCGCTTATGCTATTGTCACCATGCTGAGTTAAGCACGCATATGCATGGAAGGATTGGATGGTAGAAGGTTGATGGAGCACCTATCAACAAAGGATGAAGTTTTAACTTTAGCCGGTGTATCACCAGGATCTGGAATGTTACATTAAGAAGTTAAGATGGACCAACAAGAAGCAGTATTTGACGAGAAAGCATTCAGTGAAGAACTTAGGACCCAGAAGATGAGAGTAGCCAAGCTGGAGGAGTAAAACCTCGAGATACAGGAGATTCGTCAGGAACTAAAGGACAGTAGGATCATGGTTCATGTCCAGGTGGTTGAAACACAGAAGTATGGAACACAACTCCAGAACCTTAAAGGACGACACGAGAGACTTCGCGTCAACAGAGATGATTTAGCAAAAGGACTTGAGAAAGACAAGCATGATCAGAACAAGCCATTGGAGGCATGAACAAGACTTGAAGAATTGGCGACTTTGAAGATATATTGACCATTAGAAGCCCAAACCCCTATTATATACTTGCGTTAGCTGCGACGATTGTGAGCTGTCATTTGTTTGATGTTTTTTGACAGCCACAAATAAAATCTGTCTTTTTCAAACCTTTGTTTGTAATGTGTGCATCTTTCTCGATCTCTCTTATCTCACCCCCAAAACCCATGGACCCAATAGATGATGAATGGAGATGAGCTCGTATTTTCTGGACCGATGAGTCAATTGGAGACAGACCGATGGATTCAGAACATGGAGGATCATATGGAGGACAACCCTATAGTTGGAAAGGATATGGCCCAGCATGCTCTTCAATTCTTTGAAAGAGGTGTTGCTACTTGGTGGAGGATGTACCAAACCATCAATGGATGGCAAGGAGTAACCACTTGGAAAGAATTTAAGTTGACTTTGCCAAAGTCTAGGTTTGTGTCCCAGAAATTGGAGCCTTATGGAGATGATACGAAGAAACCTTGTGCATGCAAGCTCTGCAGAGAAATAGGACACACCCATAAAGAGCACAAGGATGAATGCCCAAATTGTGAAGGAAGTCATCTAGCTGAAGAATGCCCAACTAGGCAGATCACTTGTTTCTTGTGTGAAGGGACTACCCACTACCCTGCTCAGTGTCACATTTACCCCATGGTACCAAGAACCATCCAGCAGAAGAAAGAAGCAATGAAAGGAGCCCTAATGGAAATTTTAAAAGAACCTGTGATGAAGGAAGAGGTGGAGGACACACCCAAAGAAGAACCAATTAAACCCTGCACCAAGTCTTGCTATTCATGTAGAGAAGAAGGACACATCTCCCAGAATTGTATGAATGGGGATCTAGTAGAATTCCCGACAGAGGAAGTAGAGTATGACCCACAGGAAATAGAAGCCCTGATTGGAATGGAAAAGTCCAGGAAGAGAAGTAGATTGGATTCCAGGAAGGATCTGAGTCATATCACCTGTTAAGGTGCAAGGAGACAGGGCACTACCTCAGCAATTGCCCAAAAAGGAAGCCAAGGACCCAAGTAGGTTATATAATCACAAGGAAACCTCAAAACTTGCCAGAAGTAATATGTTTCCGTTGTAATGAAGCAGGGCACTTTGCCAGAGATTGTCTGAAGGAGAAGGAGACTTGTGATAAATAGTTGAGTTTGTAACAGAAGAAATATAGTAGTAGTAGTGAGAACATTTTCCTTTATATTGAGGTGTTGAGTTGAGGCATGTAATGGAAAAACAGGAGATTGTAATAACTTGAGAATCAATAAATTTAGCAGTGTTGGTACTGATTTGGATTTTATGAGTTACTCCATGAGGAAAGATGTTGACCATTTTCGAGGATATGGGAAATATGGTCTATGGAATATTGGAGCATTTTAAGGGTGGTAGTACCCTGTAAGAACCGTTGACCCCTGGAAAAGATAAGGGTACTCCACTGAGTGGAATTCAGACAAAATGAACACGAGTTTTGTCTCTATATGTTTGATACCCCAAGAGTGTGTGAGATGAAGTTAGAGACCATCAGTTGTTTGGACCAAATGTGATCAAGGAGTCAGAAGAGAATGTCAAGTTGATTCGAGATAGACTGAAGGTCACTACTAGGAAAAGGGCTATAGATAGGATGGACACTAATGGCGCACTGTACATGTGGCGCGCCATTACTAAATACTAATGGCGCACCGTGCGTTGGTGCGCCATTAGTGTGCAAATACTAATGGCGCACCACATCCCACGGTGCGCCATTAGTGGAAAAAAAATTCAAAACTACTAATGGCGCACAGTGGGAGTGGTGCGCCATTAATAACTTGACATAGTAATGGCGCACCACACTCCAGTGCGCCATTAGTAGTTTTGAAAAAAAAAATAAAAAAATTTGTTAGTAATGGCGCGCCATTACTAGTTTTAACTAGTAATGGCGCACTGTCCACTGGTACGCCATTACTAAGTTTTTTAAAAAATTCATTTTTTTTCCTTTTTTTCTTTTCAAAACTAAACTAGTAATGGCGCACCACCCCACGGTGCGCCATTACTAACTTGGACCAAAAGTTCCCGAATGCACCCCCCCCTCGTGGACCGCCTTTTCAGTTTAACAAATAAAAGGAAATGATAAAAATGTCAAAAAAATAAAAGAAAATAAGTTTCCCATGTGAAATGTGGTCCAGTTGTTGGGAAAATTTACAAATATGAATTTCGACTTTATTTGCAAAATATCTCTGGAAATTTGTAAAATGGCCATAACTTTTGCATACGAACTCAGATTAAAAAGTTTTTTATATGAAAAATCATCTACTCGAAAAGTTACATCCGAATTTAATCGAGGAAACCCTGTTAAACATTTTCAAAATCCCCAAAAACCTAACAGAAAAAAAGTTACGCGGCTTTCAAGATCTAGAGGCAAAAAATTTCAAAAAATTTCAAAAAAAATTGGTTTTGAATTTTTTTTGAATTTTTTTTTCAAAAAATGATACGTAATATGACCGGGAAGTTTGAAGTATTTTTCAAAATTTCATCATAGTCATGAACATGAACAAAGTCCTAGACATCAACAAGGTATAATAGGATTGATATGCTAGATATATCAACAAGTGCTTGTGAAGTGAGCTATTGTTGGGGTTGGATAGAACTCTGAAGTTAAGCGTGCTTGGGCTGGAGTAGTGTGCGGATGGGTGACCTTTTGGGAAGTTTGACCATGGAGTGTGATTTGACCTGAGATTAAGCATATTGACCCGAGATTAAGCCATATTGACCTGAGATTAAGAAAAAAACGAAAAAAAATTTAAAAAATTTTTGAAAAAAAAATAAAAAAAATTCCGAAAAAAAATTTAAAAAAAATGTTACTAATGGCGCACTTCTATGTGATGCGCCATTAGTATACCAGATACTAATGGCACACCATGGGCTATACTAATGGTGCGGTGCGCCATTAGTATACCAGATACTAATGGCGCACCAGTGGTGCGCCATTAGTAAAAAATACTAGTGGCGTGCTACTAATGGCGCACCGGTAGTGCGCCATTAGTAGGCAAAACCGGTGCGCCATTAGTAGGCCTTTTCCTAGTAGTGGGTAGCTCAGTCCAGGCTGAAGAGTTATGCAGACTAAAAAAACTCAAGGAGGTAGTCTGTGGAATTGGAGACAGAGCATGTCTTCGTGTGTCCCCTCTACGAGGAGTTAAACGATTTGGAGTTAAGGGAAAGTTAGCCCCGAGATTTGTAGGACCATACCGAGTTTTGGAGCGTATGAGAGAAGTGGCCTACAAGTTGGAGTTACCCGAAGGACTGTCAGGAGTTTATGATGTGTTTTACGTTTCCCAGTTGAAGAAGTGCCATGCAGAGATGGCAAATATTCCACTGTAAGGACGCTTGACCCTGGAAAGGATAATGATGTTCCACGAAGTGGAGTATGGACTTCATAAGTATGAGTTTTATCTCGGTATATGGGATATCCCACGAGGATGAAGAGATGAATTACTATTGGACATAAAGGAGGTACGATGTTGGAAATATGGATCAATGGAAATTCCATGATGAGTCTGAGTAATCATGTTCTAAGTTTGGTGCCAATAGAAGGAAGGAAGATAGTACAATTGGATGGATTTAAGAATACTAGGAAGTTGCATGTTGGAATAACAATCAGTTGCCCCGATGATGAGTTCAAGGTTTGCAAGTGATGAGATGGGCCATAACCCACAGGCCCCAGGACCTGCCAAGAAGCTAGCACATTCTTGCTGAAGGAAAAACCCTGGAAGAAGTTACGATCTTATCGATAGACGATCTTACAGGAGTAACGCAAAACCTAAGAGTTGTGAAGGAACGATAGATGTTTGTCTGGCTTGCAGAATCTATGGATATATCCGAACTTGGTTCGTCGACAAGGGAAATTCTGCAATGCTTGTGAGGATGACCGAGTGTTAGAATGCGAGATTCGCTAAACCGTATACAAGATAATGATTAGGGTGCGGGATGGATTGATCACCATACCGACTTACTCTTATTATTCGCCTTGCTATATGGGATGGTAAATCTGAGTGACTTGCCTATAGTAGAGCGACGGCGATGAAAACCTTGTTTGAACCTTAGAAAGGTATAAGAATTTTTCCCCTTGTACAAGGCACCTGTTGCCAACCGTAGGTTATACGGTGAGGATCAACCAGACCCATTTCCTGCAGGAGAAACCATAAATTGTTGACCACCATGAGATATCGATAGTTGTTTAGTATTGGCGCCAGACCCGTCAGCTAAGAAGACCCAGTCTCGGGATAACCTTACCAAGTGGAAAGGACAAAAGAATTGTGGTACAGGTTATGCCACTACCGGAAGAGCCGGAGAAGGAATTTTCCCGAGAATTTGAGAAGACCAACCCCGTCAAGAATAAGGACGGAGTATATGAGTTTTGATGGAACCGTAACCATGCTTCTAAGGGTGGTAGCACCCTGGACCCCTGTGACGATCGTTGGATTTGGAGAAGACCCCGAACCTAACCTATTTCTTTCTAGCCTCTCCGAATCTCGAGGACGAGATTCATTTTAAGGGTGGTAGGTTTGTAACATCCCAAAATTCTAAATTTTGAATGTTATAATAAATAGATAGATTTTATTGCTTGTTCGATTGATTGACTGAAAGTGAGTGAATTCGAAATCTTTTTGAAAATTAAATGAGAGGGAATAAAAAGGACTTTCCCAAACTTTCATCTTGCTTTTATGATCTCTGTGAATTCAAATTCTTTTCAAATACAAAACCCTTGAGCGAAGATGATATGACTTCTTCCATTTAATTAAATGAAAAGGGTATTTGAAAATATTTGAATTTCAGATGGAAATTTTTCAATTCATAAACTTCATGCAGCTCAATGATTTTCATGAGAGAAGATAAAATGATTTCTTCAAATTATATGAAATATGAGTTGGGAGTTTCAAAGAATTAAATTCAAAGTTCTGGTGAATTTATTTTCAATTTGGAGTTATTTGAGTTTAATTCAAATTATTTTTCTCCAAAAACAAAATACATGGAAAATAGGGTAACATGATTCCCTACAAAAGAAAATTGGAGAGAAATAAATTTGAATTTATTTTGGTATTTTTTTAAAATGATTTTCATTGGACTTTATTAGAACAGGAGCATTGTTTGAATTACTGGAATTTGTGTGTATTTTATTTAATGCTAGAAAAATGTCCACGTTGTAGAAAATCTTTTTCTGCAAATTTTGATATATTATATGCCTATATAATATTTTTATTTATTTATTTATATATTTATTTATTTATTTATTTTAGTTCTCTGAAAAAAATGTTTATAAAAAAAATTCCCCTCGCCAACTGGGTCGGCCCAGCCAACCGGGCCAGGCCGCAGCCCAGCGCCCCGCCGCCTCCGCCTCCATCTTCGAGCGGGACTCCGCTCGGAGCACTGCCGCGCCGCCGTGGGAGCTCGGGACTCCTCCCGAGGTTCGCC
>NC_041388.1:384327306-384381268 GCF_002162155.2 Triticum dicoccoides
CCGCAGCCGCCGCCTGCCCTCCCGCATCCCGCGCCCACAGCCGCCACAGATCACCGCTGCCGCACGCTGCGCACCGCGCCGCTCGCTGCCGCTGCTAGCTCCGCCGAAGCCGCTTCGCCGCCGATCCGCTGCCGCCGGAGTAACCGCCGCCGCCGCCGGTTTTTCTTTGGTGAACCGGTAAAACCCGAGAACAAAACCGCCCGGTTTTTATTTATTTTAAAGTTCGGTTTTTGTTTCGTTAGAACGGTTTATTTTTTTTAGGTTTTATTATTTAGCGGACGTTCTTTGTTTAGATCTCCTTAGCGAGCGGTTTTCGTCGCGTATGCTTCTGTAGCAAACGTTCGTTCGATAGGATTTTTCTTTTTATTTCAATTTCGGCCAGGGACCTATTCGTGATAATTTTTCTTCACAGATTAGTCCCTGTACTTCAAACGTTCACCACTTTTTGCTCGTTAGTCCAAATTCAACGAAACCAACGCCCACTTCTTTGTTATGATCTCCTCTATCCAGTAATCCAACTTGAACACATTTTGAAAATTTTAAAATTTGAATTCAAACAGATTTGTATTCAAACTTCGTTTGATCGTAACTTGAGTTTCATAACTCCGTTTGAGTTGATTCTTTTTGCAAATTAAAGCTCTTTACCTAAACTTTCTGATAAGGCCAAATTCACATAATTTTGGTACTGTTGGAAACTGTTTTATGTTGCAAGAGTTATTTGCTTGGTTTTGATGTTTTCCGAATCGTCTTCTTCGTTCTTTCTGATCTTTTGAGTGATTGCTTATGTGTGGTTACTATTGCTTGCTTACGATAGATTGACCGGAGTGTGACGAGTAGAACTATCAAGAGTTTTGAGTGTGAATCATCTTCATCAACATTGCAGGCAAGTTCCACTTTGATCATATCCCTTTCATACCCAGTTTTTATTGCATTAGATCAATCCTCAAACATTGCATGATTAGGATCTAATTAAATTGTGGGATGGGAAGTAGTTGAGGTAGTACCTATTACCTGTTTACTTTCAAACCCTTGGGAGTTACTTCTATGTTATGCTTACATTGCCATGCTATGCTCGTAGACGTGGATTGGGTTTTGAGAGTTTCCATGATAGATGTGAGATTGTTAATTAATGGTTTACTTAAGGTGGCAACTTAATACACATCTGGGTGGATTGCTAGGGGCACCCTGGGGATATACCAGTGGACTTGCCCGGACACCTGGGGATATACCAGTGTTGTCCTAGGAGATCTCGGGGATATACCGTGTGATCATCCTACGGTCCGCCACCCAGGCTCAAAGGGATCATGAGATTATTCATACTAGAAACTTCCATGTGCAGCCACAAGCCATTATGGGCTCTGGCATAGTTGATTAAGTTGTGCGAACTCTTACAGGATAGACTAGCAGATGTAGGGGAAAGTAGGTGTACCGGTCTATCCAACGTAAGGTGCTAGCGCTTTTGAAAGACTGTGTCTCGGTCATCTGTTTCTCAAACATCATGTAGTGCGAGAAATCCAACGGAGGCGATCGAGTCTTGTGGGGAAAGTGCGCAAACCTCTGCAGAGTGTACAAACTAATCATGATTAGTCGTGTTCCCGGTTATGGACGTTTTGAGTATCTAGTTCTTGGATTATCCTGTTGATCTCATCACATTACTTTAATTAATATTGTTGGGTTTTAATGATGATGCTTAATTGGGATTGAGAATGCTGTCAACCATTCTCAATGTTTAACAACCACCATGATAGTTAAATAAAATTTATTCCTTTGAAGTAGGGAAAAATTGGCTTTCACAAAAACATTATAACCATAGAGCTTTTCCACCAGCCATATATGCATGTATTGATAGCCATTGTTCATCATTTTCTCTATGGTGTGAATTTGCCAGTACATTCAATGTACTGACCCGTTTCGGGCTGCAACGTCTCATGTTGCAGGTTTCTTACGACGAGTAAGTGATATGTTAGGGTTACGATTTCTACACTCAACTTTGTCGTTGGTGTTGATGGGAATCCACAACCTTGTTGCTTCCGCTATATGGATTGAGGTAATAGTATTTATGTTAGTTTATACATGTGATTTACCTCTCTTATAAATCCTTCGAGTACTGTGTGTGTCAGCATACCGATCCAGGGATGACACTTAAGCACAGAGACTTGATCCATTCGGGTCGGGTCGCTACACTATTATTGCTGTGCCTAATGAAAATGAAGATGATACACTTGATGATGATCTCATTATGCCTATTGCTTGTTGTGATGATTATGATTCAGAAGATAATGATACTTCTTATGATCTTGGAAATATTTTTGGCACTTACTTGGAAGAATATAATAATTGCTATACTATTGGTGCTATCGATACTATTAATGATGAGAGTGATTATGCTTATGATATGAAAATTCCCAAGCTTGGGGAAGCTATGTTTGATGAGTATGACATATTTGAGAATATATTTGCTGCAATTAATGTTTGTCCCAGGCTTGGGGATGCTATGTTTAATAATGATGATATTTTTAGCCTCCCAAGTTTTGATATACAAAGTAGTTATGATGATAGCATGCCTTCTACTTATGATGATTATATTGATGAATGTGGGTTTGGAAGAGTGTCAACTTTAGGAAGTAGTGATCCCACTATTTTGGAGGATGTTGAATCTTATAATATTTATGAAAGTGGATTTGGAGAGGTCATGACTTTACTTAGTAATGATTCCACTATCTTGGAAGAGGTTTCAATCGATTATGATGAGAACAAAGTTGCTACTTATGATGATTATTGTGATAAGACTTATGCTATAAAAAGTAGTGATGATTATATTTATAAAAATTGTCATTTTTTACCTTGAAAGCAGTAGGAGAGGCTCCTATTGTGTTATATTAAATAAAATGGGAGTTATATCTTATGTACAAGCTCATGAGGAAAGACCCTCGGAGAGGGGGGAGGGAAGGACAGAGGCAGCTAGTGGTAACTAATACAAGTAGTGGATGACTGAAAAATCAGTGAAGAGGAGTAGAATTACAAAGCTAGGGCAAATAACGTAATGTAGTCCAAGTGAACTTTGTCTACTCAAAATTTTAGCCAGAGGAGGTCCTCCTTAGTCCTTCCCCTCCAAGCAGCCAAAGAGGGAGGTATGTGCCTGAAAATAAAGTTATTTCTTTCCTTCCAAATATTACAGGCCACAATTCCCACAAATTCAAAGAAAAGTCCCTCGTTAAAAGATTGTCTAGCAGCTTGGATGGCATCAATCCTGGAGTGGTGTAAATCCCACGTAATCCCCACTTTCTGCCAGCAAGAAGAGCTAAAGGGACACGTGACGATTAAATGCTCAATGGTTTCCTCCACTCCAGTGCTACAAAGGACGCAATTGAAGCCATCATTGGTATTATAATGCCGCCTCCTGAGCATGTTCCTGGTATTTAATCTATCTGCTAGTAGAAACCACATAAATACCTTGAGCTTCATATGTAACTTAGATTTCCAAATCCAAGCGAAAGGAGGAGGTCCACAATATCCTTATGACAGTGCTCATAGAATTTTTTGGGTAAGTACACCTGTCCCCAGACATAACTCCAAGAATCTGCTGCATCCGAATGATTAAGGCTATCCGGTTTCAAAGATAGCACCAATTGCAATTCCTGGAACGCTTCAGGCGAGAGGGGGATGTTGAACATATCAGACCAATCATTAGCTGCATAGAAGTCAGCGACCGAGTAGTCCTCATTAATTACGAAGGAAAAGAGACATGCAAAACTGACTGCCAGAGGATCCTCATGCCATTTGTCATGCCACATGGCAATATTTTTACCATCACCAACCAACGGGGAAGAAATACCTCTGAAAATAGGCATTAGCTTGCAAATTTGCTTCCACCAAAAAGAACCACAGAGTGGGGACACGTGAGGCACAGAGTTCAAATAATATGAGTCCCAAATGAGTCTAACCCAAGGCAGCTCGGCCTTATTATAGAACTTATCAAGGAATTTGAGCAGGAGACTCTGATTTTGGACCTTGATATTAATAACACCCAGACCCCCATGTGCCTTTGGACAACAAACTCTTTGCCAAGCAACCAAAGAGTTGCAGGACTCACCTTGTTCATTCTTCTTGGTCCAAACAAATCTGCGTCTGACCTTATCAAAGTAATTCAAAAAACCAGCATTAAGTTGCAACGTGCACATTGCAAAATTGATCATGGAGGTAGCCACAGAATTGACCAAAGTTATCCTAGAGGCGTGACAAAGAAGCGAGCAGGTACTGGATAATCTTCTCTCCACTCTATCTACCAAAGGCATTAAATCCGTCATCATAGGTTTGGTGGTACCGAGTGGGAGGCCAAGGTAGGTAAAGGGCATTTTCCCAATTTTGCAACCAAACTCAGAAGCAAGATCTGCAGCAACCGAAGGATTTACATTGATTGGCACCAAAAGAGACTTTTGGAAATTGATTTTCAGACCCGAGGAGAGAGCAAAGTCTTGTAGAATTTTCTTTAAGTGGATTAATTTCTCCTTGCAAGCCGGGAGGATGATGATTGTGTCGTCTGCATATTGAATGTTGGGGAATTTACCCTGTCTAGGGATTGGCAGGCTCAAATTTCCCTTAGCAAACTCACCATTAATAAAATATTGCAATAGCTCAACCGCTAAGACAAACAACAAAGGCGACACCGGGTCGCCCTGCCGGACTCCCCTTTTGCATTGAAAAGAACTACCAGGAATAGAGTTCAGGAGCACCGAGGAGTGACCAGAGGCCAATAAAAGTCTGATCCAATGTATCCATTTGTTGTCAAACCCCAACTTGTCCATCATGGAAAAAAATCAGATCATGCTCCACTAAATCAAAAGCTTTTTCGAAATCAAGCTTTAAAAGTACAATTTCTCTGCCTGAATGCTCACATTGGTGTATCTACTCAAAAGCCCAAGCTAAGCAATCATGAATGGATTTACCTTTAATAATCCATATTGATTCTCATGTATGATTCTGAGGACAACTTTTTGAAGACAATCGGCTAGCAACTTAGTCAACAATTTCAGACAACAATTAAGCAAGGAGATGGGACGAAAGTCATTCACTGTCATGGGATTTAATTTCTTAGGTATTAGGGTGATTAAGGACGAGTTGAGGCAGTCCAAAGAGAGTCTACCTTCCCAAAAGCTCTGACAAAGATCATAGAAGTCGGACTTAATAATTTCCCAGCAAGATTTCAAGAAACACCCATTAAAACCGTCCGGTCCGGGCGCTTTGTCAACAGGGAGCTGCATAACTGCCTTATCAATTTCATCGTGTGAAAAAGGTCGGGAAAGCTCAGAGAGATCCACAGTAGCCGAAACCAGAGCATCCAAATTAAACTTCATCTCAAGTGGAACAGACACTCCCAACCTATCTCTGAAAGCATGAAAGAGAGCAGCAGCTTTGCTATCATGATCTTCCAACACCACCCCATTATCAAGAGTCAAAGCGGCAATAGCGTTGAATCTATGCCTTTCCGTGGCCATTCGTTGGAAAAACTTAGTGTTTTCAGCTCCGAATTTGATATAGCGAATAGTACACCTCTTACGCCAGTATTGCTGCTTGTAGTCTTGAAGACGAATAATGTGAGCTTTAAGAATTTGTCTGAAATTCCATTCCTGAAGAGCTAACTGTCGTTTCTCCTCAATACTGTCTAGGAGCTTTAGAATTTTTTTCGAATTCTCAATGAGCAAAGATAGACGCGAGAGGGCCTTACTCCACTGACGCGGAGCATGAGCAAGCGCTTTGAGTTTACCATTAATTCGTCCGGCAGGATCAGCAAGCTGAGCCGAAGATGCCCATGAGTTCAAGACCACATCTTTGAAACCCGGATGAGAAACCCAAAAATTCTCAAAACGGAAAAGTTTGGATCTAACAAAGTTTCTCTGAACAGAGAAAAGGCATGGAACATGATCAGAGACTGGTCTCGCAAGAGATCGTACCGTCGTATTGGGATAAGAGGAGGTCCAATGATTCGAAGTGAGAAACCAATCCAATTGCTCTAAGAGGGGTTCCTGCTGCATATTACTCCATGTAAATGTAGCACCCCGAATGGGAATTTCCACTAAGCTTTGGGCTCTAATGATATCATTGAAAGTAATCATGTCAGCCACATCACCTCCAGGATGGTTTCTATTCTCAGGCGAACATATAAAGTTAAAATCGCCCATGAGCACCCAATCCTCCGAAGTGCCAATTTGCACGTCATATAGCCAAGATATAAAACTTAATCGTTCATCTCCTGAACATAGACCATAGATATTTGCAAGGGTCCAAGCGTGAGATGAGTGCAGCGATTTAAACGCGATAACTAAAGCCCATTGCGCCGCAAAAGAAACAACACCAGAAAATCTTGCACTATTCCAAATCACCAAAAGCCCACCCGAGGCACCTATGGAAGGAACGAACGCAAACTGATCGAAACGTTTCGGGCAAAACTTACGCAGATAGAAATGATCAAAGTGATCACGTTTTGTCTCCTGCAGACAAATTATTGAGCATCCCGAATTATCAATATGAGAATGTAATGCCAAATGCTTTTTGTCAGAGCCAATACCACGCACATTCTAGCAAATAATATTCCAAGAGCTAGCAGTGCGATTCATATCAAAATAAATTTCAGCAACACACACTTAAGATGAGACCTAAAAGGAAAATAAGATAGCCTCGCACCACATAACGAGCTAATAGATAGAGTTCCTGGATGCATAAACGCCAACATAAACATATAAGGTCTGGCGATGAAAGAGAGGAAAAAGGCGCATAAAAGAAACCAAGGCATCAGCTTCAAGTCTGAGAGTTCTCCCTCGGAGCCAGCAATTTGTCTTGAGAGAGCTCTGCCAAAGGAATGCCACAATCCATCGACCCCATGTGCTGAATGTCTGCAATTGAAAGAGGCGCTGGAACTGGAGAGGGCCCCGCAGACGGAGCAGGATCAGGAACCGCCATGACCACAGCAGGAACAATTGCAGATTTACGCTTGCAAGAATCAGACGGCATGTCCACCTTGAACCCACGATACATGTTATTGCGACTGCTCCTACGAACTTCAGAAGTGATCAGAGGAGTTGCAGCCCTAGCCTTTCGCCCTCTCTTTTTACCAGAGTGCACAACAGGAACATCAGAGAAGACAATAGGGGACCTGTCCATTGTCTGTGGCTCAGAATCACCACAGAGAGCAACCTCATCAGAGAAAACAGCATCAGCAACCGGCAAAGATAGTAGTCCAGGGGTATCGGCAAAGTTCAGCTTACGGGCTACTTTCCTTGACACTTTAGGCTGATCAGAGGCAGTGGCAAGGATAGCTTGGACACCCAAAAACCTGATCAGTTTAGTGGGAATTATCGGCAAGTTGAAGAACAAGAAATCTCGACCAGGCTTTGGGTTGTACATGTCCTTAAAGACTGACAGAGCAAGCTTGAACACATCAGGAACATCTTCAGAGCTCTTGGGAACAGCAACAGACCAATCCTCAAACTGAGCAGTGTCCCTCAACAGACAAACATTAATCTGCAAGGCTTGATTGATGCTAGAGTGAAGAGTACTAACTAAGCTAGGAGATGCAGCATTAGCATTGATAACAAGAGGCTCCTCATCCATGGAAGAAGATGTAGAAATGTTATCATTGTAAGCAGAAAGTGGGATGTCAGCAACATTGGGTTCAGGAACTAATCCATCAGTAAACCTCACACCCTGCTCCCTTAACATCTCTTGAAAATTAATCTGTCCTTTGACAGGAACAAAGTCTGGCGAGGGAGGAGCAAGTAACTGAATATTAGCGCCATTTCCAGCAGGAGGAATGGCCCCACCTGGACCAAACACTCCATTAAGAACCAGCCAAGCCTGCAACCTGACTTGGAAGGCTTGCTCGGCAGTAGTGTGTGGACCAAATAAAGGGTGTGCATCACCATTAGGAGGCAGGGGATCTTCACCAGCAAGAGGAACATCATGCTCAAACACATTTGCCCCGTCAGACCTAAGGATAAAAACAGGAACAGTCCAAGAGCGCCTCTGTCCCCCCATCTGACGCATAACAAAATCCTTTGGAACCACTGATGGACTCATAACCCAAACTTGAACAAGCACACCAGACAGAGGTTCACGGGGACTAAACCAGCTCAAAAGTTTTCCAAAGTGAGAAACTGCCTTCTCCACCCAGTACTGTGTCTGATAATCTTGAGGAAAAGCAAGCATGAGGACCCAGGTATAACGACCAAGGGCTGGCATGCGCAATTGATTGCTTCATCATGCTTGACAAAATTGACCTCTACTTCCTCATAAAGCATATAAGTTTTGCCAATGAGGGCATCTCTAAGAGGAACAGTGCGGATGCAAAATAGACCAAGGCCAAGTGGGGAATCCTCAAAGAAGCGAACAGAATAACCATCATGATTGAGCATACCAGCAAGAGCAGATCTGGCTTCTTGTCGCAGATGAACTGGGATAGCACGGCTGGTCTCCGCGATGAGGAAGCGGTCGTGGTTCAATGGCGGGTGACCACTGAGCGCCATATCCACCCTGACCTTGCGATCGGGAGGCCCCTGGTCCACCGTCATACCATGGGGTAGGAAGGCAAGCGGGTTGACAGGGAAGTTCGCCATCTTCTTGGAGGAGCAGAGAACGAGGGAGGAACAGGGCGAGGAGGAATATGAGACGTCCAGCGGCGGGTTTTATGGGAGCCTTTGGAATCCAAACCGTCTGCCTTGAAAATCTCAACCTTTTGCAGCCCACCACCGCGTGACCATAGACCCAGCAGAATTGACAGCGTGGGACCACCAGACAAATAGAGGCCACGTGGCCCTCCCGAAGGCAATGCACGCAAAAACGCTGCGGGTTTTTGGGAATCCATTTAAGATTTGACTGCAAAGAACTTATCTTATCAGGTCTATCACGATATTGCTGGCATTGTTTCCGGGAATGGCCAGACGAAAAACAATGAAAACAACGTAGCTGCGCCTGGCAATCCACTGCAAGATGACCGAACGATAGGCAAGTCATGTAGGCTAAAAAGTGATTGTTAACAAAAAAGCTAACATCTCGAGGTGAATATCCTGCACGAAAAAGATCTGAAATATCTTCCAAAGAGAAAACCTTACGTGAATTCAAAACTAGATCAGCCCAACCATCTCCAAAAATTCTGGGCTGAAAAAACGGCGAGGACCGCAGAGGAGATCGCGTTTCTAGGCAAAACGTAAACTGCCCAAATTTGAATGGATAATCCGAATGAGAAGCCACCAATGAATCATCCTCCGTAATAGGATTACAATTAAGAACTGCAGGACATAAAGAATCATCCTGGCCCCCACCATTAAATGTCGTAATCCATTTGGAAGCCTGTGCGCTAGAGGCGCCACAATTTGCCAGATGAGTCTTAATACCCAGGGGTTTACGTTGATGGCCATGCATAGCATTTAAGAGATATGGCGGAATGTTATGAAGATAACGTTGAGGTGAACGCTTCCGATTTGTATGCAACATCCATTCCGAACCAACCTTGGGCTTCCCACGATCCAGAACAAAGGGCTTGCCATGAAAAAGATTGAAAGAACAATGAAACGCTGGCATGCGGCAACCCTTCAGAGCACAAATGAAATGACCCACCCGGTTTGATGCAACCGAGAAACGGAAAAGATTATCCGAGAGCATAATCACGTTAAACCTCTTGAGATTGCCTCCCAAGCAGGAGCAGAGCGCCATGGAGACAGAATCCACATCCAAGTGAAAAGAACTCAAATGGAAAAGAACCACCAAGAATAACTCCGAAGAACAGACAGATCCATTGAAGTGGACCGAAGAGTGAAAACGACAACGAACCTGATCGACCACCTTCTGGCCATACGAGAAATCCCAGTCAATGAGCGCATCCATCCTAACAATCTAGGAAGATCCATGGAGAGATCCATCGGCGTGGTGGGAGCAGGTGGGAGGGGAGGGGAGGAGGGGTGGGAGCGCCATGCCAGATCCTATAAAAATTGTCATGATTATGATTACCATTTTTCTGAACATTACTCTTTTAATGTGGAAACAATTTATAGTATTCAAGTCTCTTATGATACTCCCACTATTCCGAATGAGAAGAATTTTGCTTATGTGGAGACTAATAAAATTTCTATGCAAGTAGATCATGAAAAGAATGCTTTAGTTGCTGGTTCTATTGTTGAATCCATTCATGATGCTACTGAAAGTTATTATGAGGGAGGAACATATGCTTGTAGGAATTGCAATAATATCAAGTTTCCTCTCTATGTGCTTAAAGTTTTGAAGTTATGCTTGTTTTACCTTCCTATGCAAGTTGATTCTTGTTCCCATAAGTTGTTTGCTCACAAAATCCCTATGCATAGGAAGTGGGTTAGACTTAAAAGTGCTAGTCATATTCTTCATGATGCTCTCTTTATGTTTCAATTCTTATCTTTTATGTGAGCATCATTGAAATCATCATGCCTAGCTAGGGGCGTTAAACGATAGCGCTTGTTGGGAGGCAACCCAATTTTATTTTAGTTTCTTGCTTTTTGGTTCTGTTTAGGAATAAATAATCCATCTAGCTTTTGTTTAGATGTGCTTTTATGTTTTAATTAGTGTTTGTGCCAAGTAGAACCTTTGGGAAGACTTGGGTGAAGTCTTTATGATCATGCTGTAAAAAATAGAAACTTTAGCGCTCACGAGATTAGCTAAACAATTTTACTGGAGAGTGATATTTAGTTTATTCTTTTTGCAGATGATTACTAGAAAAATTCCTCAGGTCCACCAATTTATTTTAGAATTTTTAGAGTTCCAGAAGTTTGCGTTAGTTACAGATTACTACAGACTGTTCTGTTTTTGACAGATTCTGTTTTCATTGTGTTGTTTGCTTATTTTGATGAATCTATGGCTAGTAAAATAATTTATAAACCATAGAGAAGTTGGAATACAGTAAGTTTAACACCAATATAAATAAAGAATGAGTTCATTACAGTACTTTGAAGTTGTGTTTTGTTTTCTTTCGCTAACGGAGCTTACGAGTTTTCTGTTAAGTGTTGTATTGTGAAGTTTTCAAGTTTTGGGTAAAGATTCGATGGACTATGGAATAAGGAGTGGCAAGAGCCTAAGCTTGGGGATGACCAAGGCACCCCAAGGTAATATTCAAGGATAACCAAGAGTCTAAGCTTGGGGATGCCCTGGAAGGCATCCCCTCTTTCGTCTTCGTTCATCGGTAACTTTACTTGGAGCTATATTTTTATTCACCACATGATATGTGTTTTGCTTAGGGCGTCGTTTTATTTTGTTTTGTTTTGCTTGCTGTTTGAATAAAGTATCAAGATCTGAAATGCTTAAATGTTAGAGAGTCCTCACATAGTTGCATAATTATTCGACTACTCATTGATCTTCACTTATATCTTTCGGAGTAGTTTGTTGTTTGCTCTAGTACTTCACTTATATCTTTTAGAGCACGATGGTGGATTTGTTTTATAGAAACTATTTATCTCTCATGCTTCACTTAGATTATTTTGAGAGTCTTAAATAGCAAGGTAATTTGCTTAAATAATCCTAATATGCTAAGCATACAAGATTTGTAAGAATTCTTATGAGTGTGTTGAATACTAAGAAAAGTTTGATGCTTGATAATTGTTTTGAGATATGAAGATGGTGATATTAGAGTCATGCTAGTGAGTAGTTGTGAATTTTAGAAATACTTGTGTTAAAGTTTGTGATTCCCGTAGCATGCACGTATGGTGAACCGTTATGTGATGAAGTCGGAGCATGATTTATTTATTGATTGTCTTCCTTATGAGTGGCGGTCGGGGATGAGCGATGGTCTTTTCCTACCAATCTATCCCCATAGGAGCATGTGTGTAATACTTTGCTTTGATAACTTGTAGATTTTTGCAATAAGTACATGAGTTCTTTATGACTAATGTTGAGTCCATGGATTATACGCACCCTTCTTCCTTCCACCATTGCTAGCCTCTCTAATACCGCGCACCTTTCGCCGGTATCATACACCCACCATATACCTTCCTCAAAACAGCCACCATACCTACCTATCATGGCATTTCCATAGCCATTCCGAGATATATTGCCATGCAACTTACCACTGCTCCGTTTATTATGACACTCTCCATCATTGTCATATTGCTTTGCATGATCATGTAGTTGACATCGTATTTGTGGCAAAGCCACCATTCATAATACATGTCACTCATGAGTCATTGCACATCCTGGTACACCGCCAGAGGCATTCATATAGAGTCATATTTTGTTCTAAGAATCGAGTTGTAATTCTTGAGTTGTAAGTAAATAAAAGTGTGATGATCATCATTTTTAGAGCATTGTCCCGGTGAGGAAAGGATGATGGAGACTATGATTCCCCCACAAGTCGGGATGAGACTCCGGACGAAAAATAAAATAAAAAAAGAAAAAAAAATGAGGCCATAAAAAAAGAGAAAAGGCCCAAATAGAAAAAAAAATGAGAGAAAAAGAGAGAAGGGACAATGTTACTATCCTTTTACCACACTTGTGCTTCAAAGTAGCACCATGATCTTCATGATAAAGAGTCTCATATGTTGTCACTTTCATATACTAGTGGGAATTTTTTACATTATAGAACTTGGCTTGTATATTCCAATGATGGGCTTCCTCAAAATGCCCTAGGTCTTCGTGAGCAAGCGAGTTGGATGCACACCCACTTAGTTTCTTTGGATGAGCTTTCATATACTTATAGCTCTAGTGCATTCGTTGCATGGCAATCCCTACTCACTCACATTGATATCTATTGATGGGCATCTCCATACCCCGTTGATACGCCTAGTTCTATCTTCTTCTTTTTGTCTTCTCCACAACCACCCTTCTATTCCACATAAAGTGCTATGTCCATGGCTCACGCTCATGTATTGCGTGAAGATTGAAAAAGTTTTGAGAATGTCAAAAGTATGAAACAATTGCTTGGCTTGTCATCGGGGTTGTGCATGATTTAAATACTTTGTGTGGTGAAGATAGAGCATAGCCAGATTATATGATTTTGTAGGGATAACTTTCTTTGGCCATGTTATTTTGAGAAGACATAATTGCTTTGTTAGTATGCTTGAAATATTATTATTTTTATGTCAATATGAACTTTTGTCTTGAATCTTTCGGATCTGAATATTCATACCATAATTAAGAAGAATTACATTGAAATTATGCCAACTAGCATTCCACATCAAAAATTATCTTTTTTATCATTTACCTACTCGAGGACGAGCAGGAATTAAGCTTGGGGATGCTTGATACGTCTACAACGTATCTATAATTTTTGATTGCTCCATGCTATATTGTCTACTGTTTTGGGCAACATTGGCCTTTATTTTCCACTTTTATATTACTTTTGGGACTAACCTATACCGGAGGCCCAGCCCAGATTTGTTGTTTTTTGCCTATTTCAGTGTTCCGAAGAAAAGGAATATCAAACGAAGTCGAAACGGAACGAAATCAACTAGAGAAATTATTTTTGGAAGGAAAGCTATCGGATGGACTTGGACCCCATGTCAGGAGAGAAGGGAGGTGCCCACGAGGGTGGGGGGCGCCCACCCCCTAGGGCGTGCCCCCTGCCTCGTGGGGCCCCCGAAGCTCCACCAACGTACTTCCTGCACACATATATACTCACGTACCCTAAAACTTCCAGAACAGAGATTAGATCAGGAGTTCCACCGCCGCAAGCCTCTGTAGCCACCAAAAACCAATCGGGACCCTGTTCTGGCACCCTGCCGGAGGGGGGAACCCTCACCGGTGGCCATCTTCATCATCCCGGCGCTCTCCATGATGAGGAGGGAGTAGTTCACCCTCGGGGCTGAGGGTATGTACCAGTAGCTATGTGTTTCATCTCTCTCTATCTCGTGTTCTTGATTTAGCATGATCTTCATGTATCACGAGCTTTGCCATTATAGTTGGATCTTATGTTTCTTCTCCCCCTCTACTCTCTTGTAATGGATTGAGTTTTCCCTTTGAAGTTATCTTATCGGATTGAGTCTTTAAAGATTTGTGAACACTTGATGTATGTCTTGCCGTGTGTATTTGTGGTGACAATGGGATATCACGTGATTCACTTGATGTATGTTTTGGTGATCAACTTGCGGGTTCCACCCATGAACCTATGCATAGGGGTTGGCACACGTTCTTGTCGTGATTCTCTGGTAGAAACTTCGGGGCACTCTTTGAGGTTCTATATGTTGGTTGAATAGATGGATCTAAGATTGTGTGATGCATATCATATAATCATACCCACGGATACTTGAGGTGACATTGGAGTATCTAGCTGACATTAGGGTTTTGGTTGATTTGTGTCTTAAGGTGTTATTCTAGTACGAACTCTAGGGCTGTTTGTGACACTTATAGGAATAGCCCAACGGATTGATTGGAAAGAATAACTTTGAGGTGGTTTCGTACCCTACCATAATCTCTTCGTTTGTTCTCTACTATTAGTGACTTTGGAGTGACTCTTTGTTGCATGTTGAGGGATAGTTATATGATCCAATTATGTTATTATTGTTGAGAGAACTTGCACTAGTGAAAGTATGGACCCTAGGCCTTGTTTCCTATCATTGCAATACCGTTTACGCTCACTTTTATCATTAGTTACCTTGCTGTTTTTATATTTTCAGATTACAAAAACCTATATCTACCATCCATATTGCACTTGTATCACCATCTCTTCGCCGAACTAGTGCACCTATACAATACCATTGTATTGGGTGTGTTGGGGACACAAGAGACTCTTTGTTATTTGGTTGCAGGGTTGTTTGAGAGAGATCATCTTCATCCTATGCCTCCCACGGATTGATAAACCTTAGGTCATCCACTTGAGGGAAATTTGCTACTGTCCTACAAACGTCTGCACTTGGAGGCCCAACAACGTCTACAAGAAGAAGGTTGCGTAGTAGACATCATCTTCACTCGAAGACATAGGATTTGGTTGAGCATCACTTCAGTCACTCTGACTTTGTTCACTGGGAACCCACTTAATAGTACGGTGGTTCCTATGACTCAACAAAGAAGAAAAGGAAACAACGAAACAACTATGTCTTCGCGCTCCATAGTCTTCACATGATGTCTTCTCATGTCATAGTCTTCAATATGAATATCTCAACATACCACCATTGTCTTCAATGTCTTCATACATTTTTAGGGGTCATCTCCAGTAGGTAAACCGAATCAATGAGGGACTACTACCTGTGTTATCCTGCAATTCTCACAAACACATTAGTCCCTCAACCAAGTTTGTCGTCAATACTCCAAAACCAACTAGGGGTGGCACTAGATGCACTTACACTAGCTGATCGGAGTCAACATGTGTCTGCCAAACATCCTCATAACAAAATTGTCTAGAAGCTCATATGTTATTTCCGGCTAAGTTTTCCCGTGGATCAATCATCACGAAATAGTGTTCAGACTCCGCGGTGCCGATATGTCGGACATGTGTATCAAGGAACATGTGGTCGTACTGAATATTGCCAAACCCCAATCGAGCCTGGCTTTTACATTCGCGCCTCCCTGTTGTCCATTGTCCCATGTGTACTTTGTTCCCGACCAACCAAGGTCCTGGATCAAGCAATCATCCACTGCCTCTTTGAATGCCCGCATTTGATGTTCGGGTCGAACTGCTCGAGAGAGGTGTTCAGAAGCAGTAAGTGTCTCATTGAAATCACCAACACAAAGCCAAGCTTCATGCTGAATTGCAAAAAGTGTACGTAGGAACCTCCAATTGTGGGGTCGATCTTCCACTTTTGGAGCTCCATAGAAGCCAGGGACCCTCCACTCTCTCGAGGCTTGGGTCTTCTTCTTTACCAAAACGTCAATGTGGCATGAGCTATAGGTTTTTCAACTCCACATCCAGCTCATCCGACCAAAACAAACCAATACCACCACTAAGGCCAGTACTGTCCACCGCAAAGCATCCTGCAAACCCAAATAGATTCTGCAGACTTTCCACCCTTTTAGCAGAAATTTTTGTCTCCATCACAAACAGGGGACCGGGCCCTTCTTGATTCACCACACTACGAAGCTCTCGAACTGTCGAAGGGTTCCCAAGCCCTCAACAGTTCCAACTCAAGCAACTCATTATTTTGGGCAGGGCTGACTCGCAACAGCTGCCGAAGTTTCAGAGTTATTTGGGTTAGGTTTCTTTTTCTTTGGCTCCCTCTCAGTTTCAGAACCCTCCGGTTCCTTTTGCGGTACACTTCATGGTGGTACAAGACTTCCATCCTTTTGCGGTGATACACGCCGGTACCGCAGAATGATGTGTGCAAATTGTTATCTTTGGGTGAGTGTGGATGTTAGAGTACGTAATGGGCCTAATGGGCCTGGGCTGGCGGTATAGCCCGTTAATCTTAGCGTTAATTAGAGATAAGGGTCGCTTGCTTAGGGGTCAAGTAAAGTCATGCTTGGGAGTCATGTAAACCTCTCTATATAAAGAGAGGAGATGTATCTATCTAATCATGCAAGAGTTAAGAAGGAAATCCCTTCCCTCTTGCCCGGCTGTGGGCAAAAAGGCCCCTGGCCGGCCCTCTCGTGCCCTCTGAGGGAGTCCTAGATTAGGGGGTGTTTGGATGGCCGGACTATAACCTTTGGCCGGACTCCTGGACTATGAAGATACAAGATTGAAGACTTTATCCCGTGTCCGGATAGGACTTTCCTTGGCGTGGAAGGCAAGCTTGGTGATACGGATATGATCTCCTCCCATTGTAACCGACTCTGTGTAACCCTAGCCCTCTCCGATGTCTATATAAACCGGAGGGTTTTTAGTCCATAGGACGAACAACAATCATACCATAGGCTAGCTTCTAGGGTTTAGCCTCTCTGATCTTGTGGTAGATCTACTCTTGTACTACCCATATCATCAATATTAATCAAGCAGGAGTAGGGTTTTACCTCCATCGAGAGGGCCCGAACCTGGGTAAAAACATCGTGTCCCTTGTCTCCTGTTACCATCCGCCTAGACGCACAGTTTGGGACCCCCTACCCAAGATCCGCCGGTTTTGACACCGACATTGGTGCTTTCATTGAGAGTTCCACTGTGCCGTCGCCATCAGGAAGGATGCCTCATCCCGTCTTTAAAGACGGCACTGTTGCTAAAGGAGCTTTGGCTATCGGCCAAACTCTCCGGCTAGGCGGTTTTCTTATGACCGCCTGTTCGGCCGCCGCGCCGACGATGACTTCTCGGGTCATCGAAAGAAACCTTCACGTCAACTCGGAACTCACCGAGCAGTTAGATCCAATGGAGCTCTCTTCCCTAAACGAGCTCCTGGGTCGCATCGCCGCCTTGGGAGTCGCTACAGACTATGATCAGATTGGGCCTAAACCCGATCTGAGAGAGATTAACTCTCCCCAGGTCACCCATCACATTACACTGGTGGAGGAACAACGCGGCGACCCTTCATCTATCTTAAGGACTAGTTACGTCCGGATTCCCAATCCCCCCAAGTCAGATACCTGCGGAGGGGAGGACGTCACTCAAGCCCTGAACCTAAAGTCAGGCAGCGGGCTAGATTCATTAGGCAATATCCAAGAACCCAAGCTTCCGAGTTCGGAAACTCCTTGGCCCCTGAGTCTCAGATCGGGTGAGGTTCCGGATTTAATTCCACCCACCCACCCAAACATAAGTGATCTATCCCAAATTCGGCAAGAGCCCACAGAAATAGTACACCATTACTGGGCCAGATTCCTCCTGGTCATGAACAGGATAAAGGACTGCTGCGAGGAGGACGCAATTTCATTCTTCTGCAATAATTGCACGGACAAGGGGATCCTCAACTCCATAAGTCGCCGTGAAATTACACGCTTCGCTGACTTGGCATCCATAGTACGAAAGTATTGTGCGATGGAAAGCGCCTGGAAAACCGAAATAAAATTTTGGGACAATCCGGCTTTGAATACAAACCCAGTCCGAAATAAAAGGGTGCATCATCGCCAGGCACCCGGGTTAAAAAAGCAAAAACCCTCTACAGGGCATGGAACCGTACTGGAGGGATGGCTCAATGGACCCTGTAAAATTCATAGTACAGAGGGCGCCACACCAACTCATAGCCTGAGAGCATGTTGGATACTCCGGCAGGTGGCCAGAAGTGGCGAAGAGCTTCTAACTCCAGAACCCACAGAGCACCAGCCCAGGGATACCAGTACGGTATTAACAGTCTTCGAGACTTTCACATCAAATAATATGCGGAAATGTACACTCTGCAGCCTTACCGAAGTCTCCAAGTAGCAACACTAAACCCATGGAGTGACACGGCTATTACCTTTAATGCCAGTGATGAACCTAAATTCCGAACAGCCTGAGCACTAGCCGCATTGGTCCTCACTCCAATAGTGGACGGCTTTCGCCTTACCAAGGTACTCATGGACAGTGGCAGCGGATTAAACCTCATCTACGAGGAAACCCTTCGAAAAATGGAAATAGACTGGAGCCACATTGAGCGAAGCAGCACAACCTTTAGAGGAATAATCCCCAGTCGGGAAGCGCGCTGTACAGGAAAAATCACACTAGATGTGGTGTTCGGCACGCCGGATAATTACAGGTCCGAGGAGGTCATGTTCCAAGTGGCCCCGTTCAGTAGCGGATACCACGCTCTATTAGGGCGAGAGGCATTTACAATTTTTCAAGCTATACCCCATTACGGGTACATGAACCTCAAAATGCCCGGGCCCAACGGAATCATCACTTTCGCTAGTGACCCGGACATAGCACTCCGCGCTGAAAATAAGACAGCCGCACTGGCCCTTGAGGCACTATCCGAAGCCCTAGCGGCCGAGGAACTGACTGCGCTGCGCTCCACGGTGAACAGGGACGACATGATACTCGATAAGAGATCCAAGTTCACCTCCTTTAAACCGGCGGACGAAATAGTCAAATTCCAAGTCCATCCAACGGACCCTACAAAAACGGCCTCCATCGGGGCGCAACTAAACCCTGATGTAGACGCCGCACTACGCGAATTCCTACGCGAAAATTGGGACATTTTTGCCTGGCACCCTTCAGACATGCCAGGAATCCCACGCCGGCTGGCCGAGCACAGCCTAAATATCCTAAAAGGATTCAAGCCAGTCAAGCAGGCTCTTCGGCGTTTCTTCGAACCTAAGAGACAAGTCATGGGAGAGGAGCTAGCCAAACTATTGGAGGCCGGATTCATCAGAGATATAAAACATCCGGACTGGCTAGCAAACCTGGTGATGGTACCAAAGAAGGACAAATCCTGGCGCCTGTGTGTCGATTTCAAGGACCTCAACAAGGCTTGCCCAAAGGATCCCTTCCCCCTCCCCTACATCGATCAAATTATCGATGCTACCGCAGAACACGATTCATTGTGTTTCCTCGACGCATACTCTGGCTACCATCAAATTAAGATGGCAGAGCCAGACCAAGCCGCAACGGCATTCATCACCCCATACGGTCCACCCTGCTTCAACACAATGCCCTTCGGGCTCAAAAACGCCGGCGCAACATATCAGCGCATGATTCAGACATGTCTGGCAAACCAGATCGGCAAAACAGTGGAGGCATACGTAGATGACGTGGTCGTCAAAACCAAGCATGTTGAAACTCTAGTAGACGACTTGAGGCTCACATTTGACAACCTCCGAACATATGACATCAAGCTCAACCTGGAAAAATGTGTTTTCGGCGAACCAGCCGGAAAGCTTTTGGGCTTCATTGTATCCGGTAGAGGAATTGAAGCAAATCCAGCCAAGATCCGAGCTCTATCACAACTGGATATCCCAAAGGACCTCAAACAAATACAAAAATTGACCGGATGCATGGCGGCTCTAAGCCGCTTTATCTCCCGCTTGGGTGAAAAGGCATTACCCCTTTATCGCCTCCTCCGGCGCACCGAACACTTCGAGTGGACGGATGCCGCCACGGCTGGACTCGAAGAAATAAAAGCCATATTGGCAACAAATCCGGTCCTGGCCGTGCCAAACATTGGCGAACCAATGCTATTATACACTGCGGCAACTCATCAAGTTGTAAGCGCAGTGCTCGTCGTCGAATGAGAAACGGACGGACACAAATTCCCCCTTCAAAAGCTGGTTTACTACGTGTCCACTGTCCTCACTCCATGCAAGTCACGGTACCCGCATTAACAAAAGATAGCATATGCGGTATTCATGGCATCCCGGAAACTGCGATACTACTTTCAAGAGTGTTCGATCACGGTAGCCTCGGAAGTGCCACTTAATGACATTATAAACAACCGCGACACGACAGGCCGGATTGCCAAATGGGCCATTGAGCTCCTCCCGTTCGACATAACATACAAGCCATGGCGAGCTATCAAGTCACAGGTCTTGGCCGACTTCGTCACCGAATGGACGGAAGCCGAACTCCCTAAAGAGTACGGCACATATTCAAACTAGATCATGCACTCCGACGGCTCCAAAATGTTGGCTGGTCTGGGGGCTAGCGTCGCTCTGACGTCCCCGACAGGAGATACAGTTCAATACGTACTCCAGATAATGTATACGGACTCCAACAATGCAGCCGAATACGAGGCCCTTCTACATGGTCTCCGGTTGGCAGTATCCATGGGCATTCAACGCCTAGAGGTGCGCGGGGATTTGAACCTCGCGATATCCTAGATAAATGGAGACTTTGATGCCAAGGATCCAAAAATGGCAGCTTACCGCAACACCATCCTAAAAATGTCAGCTCGGTTCGAGGGGCTCGAATTTCATCATATAGCCTGGGAAAATAACCAGGCGGCAGATGTCCTGGCACGCATTGGCGCAAAGCGTGATGCCGTCCCTCCCAACATCTTCTTGGAGAGGCTGTTCAAGCCATCCGTAGTATGGGAAGGGGAACCCGGAAATAACAGCCCAGACCCAACCGCACTGCCCGAACACTCTGACACAACGGGAGGCTCTGCCGACAAAGTAACATCCTCAGCCCATGCAAAAATGGCAGTCATTGCCCCGTGGACAGAACCATTCCTAGCCTACCTCACCAGGCAGGAACTTCCCGAGGACCAAAACGAGGCACGCTGCATAGTGCGGTGATCTAAAGCCTATAAAGTCCATGAGGGAGAGCTTTATAAGAAAAGCACCATCGGAGTCCTTCAAAGGTGTATCTCTGAAGAGGAAGGGCGGAATCTTCTGGCAGAAATTCATGCCGGACTCGGCGGGCACCACGCTGCAGCCCGGGCCCTTGTAAGCAAGGCCTTCCATACAGTATTTTATTGGCCGACGGCCCGGGCAGATTGAGGGAGTCCTGGAACTGGGGGTGTCCTGATAGCCGGACTATACCTTCAGCCGGACTCATGGACTATGAAGACACAAGATTGAAGACTGCGTCCCGTGTCTGGAAGGGACTTTCCTTGGCATGGAGGGCAAGCTTGGCGATACGGATATGTAGATCTCCTACCATCGTAACCGACTCTGTGTAACCCTAACCCTCTCCGGTGTCTATATAAACCGGAGGGTTTTAGTCCGTAGGACAGAACCAGAAGAACAACAATCATACCATAGGCTAGCTTCTAGGGTTTAGCCTCCTTGATCTTGTGGTAGATCTACTCTTGTACTACCCATATCATCAATATTAATCAAGCAGGAGTAGGGTTTTACCTCCATCGAGAGGGCCCGAACCTAGGTAAAAACATCGTGTCCCTTGTCTCCTGTTACCATCCGCCTAGACGCACAGTTCGGGACCCCCTACCCGAGATCCGCCAGTTTTGACACCGACATTAGTGCTTTCATTGAGAGTTCCTCTGTGTCGTCACTTTTAGGCCTGATGGCTCCTCCGATCATCAATAGCGATGCAGTCCAAGGTGAGACTTTTCTCCCCGGACAAATCTTCGTTTTCGGCGGCTTCACACTGCGGGCCAATTCGCTTGGCCATCTAGAGCAGATCGAAAGCTACGTCCCTGGCCATCAGGTCAGATTTGGAAGTTTAAACTACACGGCTGACATCCGCGGGGACTTGATCTTCGACAGATTCGAGCCACGGCTGAGCGCGCCGCGCTATCACGATGGGCATGATCTAGCTCTACCGCCGAACAGTGCCCTGGAGGCCGCACCCGCATCGGCTCCGACCCTTAATTCGGAGCCAACTGCGCCAATCGAGGATGGGTGGTTGGACACCGCCTCTAGGGCTGCAATCTCTACGACGATCAGGCCGAACACCAGCCCCGCCCTCCGCGAGGCTCGTGACTCCAAGGAGTCGGACTCCTCTCCGGACTATGAGCCCTCCGCGCCCCTGCCGATCGAATCCGATTGGGTGCCGATCATGGAGTTTACCGTCGCGGACATCTTTCAGCACTCGCCCTTCGGCGATATTCTAAAGTCACTAGAGTCTCTCTCTTTATCAGGAGAGCCCTGGCCGGACTACGGTCGGCAAGGTTGGGATACGGACGATGAAGGAATTCAAAGCCCACCCACCAGCCACTTTGTAGCCATTGTCGATGATTTAACCGACATGCTCGACTTCGACTCCGGAGACATTGACGGTATGGACGCCGATGTAGGAGACGATCAAGAACCAGCGCCTATAGGGCACTGGAAAGCCACCTCGTCGTATGACATATACATGGTGGACACCCCAAAAGAAGGAGATGGCGATGGAACAGCGGAGGATGACCCCTCCAAGAAACAGCCTAAGTGTCGGCGTCAGCAGCACCGCTCTAAATCCCGCCAAAGCAAAAACGGTGATTCCGGCACGGGAGATAATAACACTCCGGACAGTGCCGAAGAAAACCCCCTCCAGCAAGATTCAACACAGGAGGATGGAGAAGCCAGCCCTCATGAGAGAGCGGCAGACAGAGAGGTCGATGACGATAATTATATGCCTCCCTCCGAAGACGAGGCAAGCCTCGACGACGACGAATTCGTTGTGCCAGAGGATCTCGTCGAGCAAGAGCGTTTCAAACGCAGGCTTATGGCCACGGCAAGCAGCCTCAAGAAAAAATAGCAACAGCTTAGAGTTGATCAAGATTTGCTAGCCGACAGATGGACTGAAGTCCTTGCGGCCCAAGAGTATGAACTCGAACGCCCCTCCAAGAGCTACCCAAAGCGCAGGTTGCTACCCCGATTAGAGGAGGAAGCACCTAAACCTACATCACCAGCGCATGATACGGCCGACCGGCCACCTCGTGGCCGTGACAGAGAGGCCTCTCGGCCCTCCACTCAAGCCGCACCCCGGCTCCCCTCAAAACATACCAAGGCACGGGAAAATGCGCCAGACCTGCGAGATATATTGGAGGACAAGGCAAGGCAAACAAGATCGATATATGGATCGTTCGTGCATCCCATGGCACGTGACGGTGATCGTCACTCCGGATGTAGTAAATCCGGCCGGGCCGAACACAATAGACAAAGCTCGTTTGAGATGCGTCGTGATATAGCCTAATATAGAGGCGCCGCACACCCACTATGCTTCACATATGAAGTAATGGATCATCAAATCCCTGAGGGTTTCAAACCCATGAACATCGAATCATACGATGGCACAACAGATCCTGCGGTATGGATCGAGGATTATCTCCTTCATATCCACATGGCCCGCGGCGATGATCTACACGCCATCAAATACCTCCCACTCAAACTTAAAGGACCGGCTCGGCATTGGCTTAACAGCTTGCCAGCAGAGTCAATCAGTTGTTGGGAGGACCTGGAAGCCGCATTCCTCGACAATTTCCAGGGCACTTATGTGCGACCACCAGACGTCGATGACCTAAGCCACATAATTCAGCAGCCAGAGGAATCGGCCAGGCAATTCTGGACACGGTTCCTCACAAAGAAAAATCAAATAGTCGACTGTCCGGACGCACAGGCCCTAGCAGCCTTCAAGCACAATATCCGTGACGAATAGCTTGCCCGGCACCTTGGACAGGAAAAGCCGAAATCTATGGTAGCCCTCACGACACTCATGACACGCTTTTGTGCGGGAGAAGACAGCTGGCTTGCTCGTAGCAACAATATGACCAAGAACCCTGGTAATTTGGATACCAAGGACAGTAGTGGCAGGTCGCGTCGCAACAAGCAAAAGCGCCGTATTAACAATGACAATGCTGAGGATACGGCAGTTGATGCCGGATTCAGAGGCCATAAATCCGGTCAGCGGAAAAAGCCATTCAAAAGAAATACTCAGGGCCCGTCCAGTTTGGACCGAATACTCGACCGCTTGTGCCAGATACATGGCACCCCCGAAAAGCCAGCCAATCACACCAACAAGGATTGTTGGGTGTTCAAGCAGGCGGGCAAGTTAAATGCCAAAAATAAAGACAAGGGGCTGCATAGCGATGACGATGAGGAGCCCCGGCCACCGAACAACAGTGGACAGAAGGGTTTCCCCCACAAGTGCGGACGGTGAACATGATATACGCAATCCACATTCCCAAGAGGGAGCGGAAGCGCGCGTTAAGGGACGTATACGCGATGGAGCCAGTCGCCCCAAAGTTCAACCCATGGTCCTCCTGCCCAATCACCTTTGATCGAAGGGACCACCCCACTAGAATCCGTCATGGTGGATTCGCCGCATTGGTTCTAGACCCAATTATTGACGAATTTCATCTCACTAGAGTCCTTATGGACGGCGGCAGCAGCCTGAACCTGCTTTACCAGGATACAGTGCGGAAAATCAGCATAGGTCCCTCGAGGATTAAGCCCACCAAAACGACCTTTAAAGGCGTCATACCAGGTGTAGAGGCCAACTGTACAGGCTCAGTTACACTTGAAGTGGTCTTCGGATCTCCGGATAATTTCCGAAGCGAGGAGTTAATTTTCGACATAGTCCCGTTCCACAGTGGCTATCACGCACTGCTCGGGCGAACCGCATTCGCTAAGTTCAATGTGGTGCCGCACTATGCATACCTTAATCTCAAGATGCCAGGCCCTCGAGGAGTAATTACGGTCAATGGAAACACCAAACGCTCCCTCTGAATGGAGGAGCATACGGCGGCCCTCGCAGCGGAAGTACAAAGCAGCCTCTCAAGGCAGTTCTCCAGTCCGGCCATTAAACGTCCGGACACCGTCAAGCGCGCCCGGAGTAACCTATAACAAGACCGCCTGGCACATTCCGAGCAGGCGTAGCAATGCGGCCCCAACCCCAGCCCTCGCGAAAATGCGAAACCAGTGCTTCACGTACATAACTACGCTCTTGAAATACCATGGGCACAGGGGGAGGGGCACCATCACGGCACGCCCAAAAACACGGCTTAAACCGCACTAGGGGCTGCCGATTTTTTAATTTTCTCTTACTTTCAGGACTCCGTTCTTCGGAAGGCCTGTCCGGCAGTACAATTGCCGCACAAACGATGCAAGAACCAGGGAAGCAGAAAAGCTACGCCGCATTACGGAACTCCCAGGTGGTCTCTATCACGAGCAGTATACCTGTTTCGCATACCATTCCGCAGCCTTCCCCTGGAAAGGACATGTTAAATAGTCCAACCTTTTGCTTATCGCGTTATTTGTATCGTTCTGCCTTGATCGCAACCTTTTTAATAAACAATGCATAGCTTTTGTCTATTTTTGCATTACTCTTTATTTTACAAATATATGTTCATTGACGACATGTTGCACCCGTACACTTTGGTATGGCCAATACGCCAGGGGCTTCAGTACCCCCCAATATGGTGTGAGAAGTCCGAACACTTTAACAAGTGCGGCACCCCGAACTTATAGCATTATATGCATCGGCTCCGAATCATGTCTTGGGTCAATAGTTGGGTTTGGCCGGCTCCTATGTTTTGGTGCCTTACGTTCCGCTATATCGGCTAAGGTAGCACTAGGAGAACTACAGCGATTGTGCCCCAGTTGAGCTGGGCTAAGCACCTCAGTAGAGAAAGCTAAAACTGACTATCATGATGAAGCGAGAGCTGGTCGCTGTTTGAGAGGTTTTTCGAGTCCCTAAAGACTTATGCCGCTTAGAGCGAGGAGTCGGCTTTGTCCGACCAAGGCGTGGATAGCGCCCCGAACTCGGTCTTCTGAATACCAGGGGCTTCGCCGAAATTTAAAATTATAGAATTCTATGGCTAAGTGAGAGTGTTCAAGCATTATAGTCCGATTGCCTTGTTCGTTTTGCTGAGCGCCCCCCTCGAAGGACCCAAGCATGGGAAAAAGAGCGCTCAAGTTTGTCCCGAACACCCCAGCACTAGTGGCATGGGGGCAGAAGCCGACGACTCACCATCTCTCAAATTTGATAAACGGCCGCACAGAAGGTAATATTTTAAATTCAAAAAGCATTGCTTAGCGCATATGAACAAGTTTTCAGCGCACAGGACAAAACGAGCGAGTTTACTCAAAAATTACATCCCTGGAACATTCATCCGCCATAAGGCAGGCACCCTTCAGAACGCCCGCATAATACATCTCGGGCTTGCGATTCTCTTTCCCCGGTGGTGGCCCATCCTTCACAAGCTTCTCAGCATCCAACTTGCCCCAGTGCACCCTAGCGCGGGCAAGGGCCCTACGGGCACCTTCGATGCAGACGGAGCGCTTGATGACTTCAAGCCTTGGACAGGCCTCCACCAGCCGCCGCACCAGCCCGAAGTAGCTCCCAGGCAGAGCCTCTCCAGGCCACAGCCGAACTATGAGGCCCTTCATGGCCTGTTCGGCCACCTTGTGGAGCTCGACTAGTTACTTCAGCTGGTCGCTCAGGGGCACAGGGTGTCCGGCCTCGGCATACTGAGACCAGAACACCTTCTCCGTCGAGCTGCCCTCTTTGGCTCGGTAGAATGCGGCGGCATCGGACACGCTACGGGGCAAATCTGCGAATGCTCCTGGAGAGCTCCGGATTCGGGTAAGTAACAAGTAACTCACTTTTACATGTTTGCTTTGCATAAAGAATGCCTTACCCGCCGCTATCTTTTTCATCGCATCCACCTCCTGGAGGGCCTTCTGGGATTCGGCCTTGGCAGACTTGGCATTTTCAATAGCCGCCGCGAGCTCAGACGCTCGCGTCTTTGAGTCAAGCTCCAAACTTTCATGTTTTTCCATGAGAGCCTGGAGCTCTCGCCGTACCTCGCCAACCTGGGCCTCATACTTCTCCCGCTCGGTGCGCTCTGTGGCCGCCCTCTTCTCGGCCTCGGACAGCGCTTGCTTAAGGGTCGCCACCTCAGACGTGGCCCCTACAATAGCCACATTAATCCTTTCATTTTTTGCAATTGCACTTTTTATATATTTCAATAAGGTATCTCTTACCTTCCTTCTCCTCGAGCTGCCACTTGGCAAGGCCGAGCTCTTGCTCGGACCGCTCGAGGTCCTGCTTCAGCGTACCCACCTCCGCAGTCAGTGCGGTGGACGCTAGCAGTGAAGCCTGCATACGCATATTGACTCATTTTATGTTAGACTCCTGCGAATTTCATTAGATCCTCTATTCGGCTTTTCTTTCCGAATGCCAAACAGAGCATCAGGGGCTACTGTCTATGCGGTAATATTTTTACATATTCTTTACTTACCTCAAAGCCTGTTAAAAGGCTGGCACAGGCTTCAGTCAGTCCGCTCTTGGCGGACTGAACCTTCTGGATCACCGCACTCATAACAGTGCGGTGCTCCTCGTCGATGGAGGCGCCGTTAAGCACCTCCAGCAAATTGCCCGGTACCTCCGGTTGGACGGAGGCCACCGGCTCGGAAGGCTTGCTCCTCTTGGAAGGAGGCCGCCTACCGGAGTCCGGAACCGTTGAAGGTTCCGGCACGGAGTCCGGCTCAAAGCCAGACTCGGAGCCCTTGGGGGATCTATCCCCTTTACTCCTGGAATCCGGGAGGTCGCCTTGCGGCGCCTCCGGGATCACCTCCTCCCGACTTGGAACCTGTTGGGACAACACTTCGGCGTCGTCCGTAGGGCAGGGGGAGGTAGCCGCCGGAAGTGAATTCACATCCGACGAATCCAGGGAGCCGCTCGACGACTCGTCGAGCCCGGCCTGGGGCGGACTGCATAATCATATTCGACATAAGGAAAAGCTGTGCAATAAAGGAATACTATGAATTACTCTGGTATCCGGATACTTACGATTTCGCCGGGCGCTTGGCCCTGTGCGGCCACTCCTCTTCGCCTTCGTCGGCATCGGTGGAGTAGTCCGGAGGAAGGGTCTTCCCCTTCTTGGACCCTTCGGCCTCCCCGGTCAGGGCGGCCTTCCTTTTCTTTCCTTCCCCCGCTGGAGGGGGAGAGGTTTCTTCTTCCTCCTCCTCGTCTTCACGGGAGGAGCGCGTCTCGGATTCGTCGGATGATGAATCCAACACCTCCAGGCGCCGGGCACTCTTTCGAGTCCCTGTGGCCTTCTTCTTGGCCTTCTTCTCCGGCACCACATAGGGTGCCGGAACCAGCAGCTTCGCTAAGCGAGCATCGGCTGGGTCTTCGGGCAAGGGAGCCGGACAGTTGATCTGTCCGGACTTCGCCTGCCAATCCTGTCAAAGGTAAGGGAGCTTAGATTCCGCATTGAGTTAAACTATGAAAAACTAATATCCTGTAAAATGTAAAAATAGCTTACCGCACTAGCGTGACGCTGCGTGCTGAATCTGCGGTCCTCGGAAGCGGATGCGGGAGCCTCGGCGCCCTTGAATAGCACCTTCCAGGCATCTTTGTACGTCGTGTCGAAGCACCTACTCAGAGTTCGGTGCTGCACCGGGTCGAACTCCCACAGGTTGAAAGCCCGTTGTTGACACGGGAGGATCCGGCGGATGAGCATAACCTGGACTACGTTGACAAGCTTGAGCTGCTTGTTCACCAGGGTTTGGATGCATGTTTGCAGTCCAGTCACCTCTCCCTTGTTGACCCATGACAGGCCCGTCTCTTTCCAGGATGTGAGCTGCGTAGGGGGTCCGGACCGGAACTCGGGGGCTGCGACCCACTCAGGGTCGCGCGGCTCGGTGATGTAAAACCACCCCAATTGCCACCCCTTCAGGGTCTCCACAAAGGAGCCCTCGAGCCAGGATGTTGGCCATCTTGCCTGCCATGGCACCTCCGCACTACGCCTGGTTGCCGCGCACCACCTTTGGCTTGACATTGAAAGTCTTGAGCCGTAGGCCGAAATGGGGGCGGATGCAGAGGAAAGCCTCGCACACGACGATAAACGCCGAGATGTTGAGGACAAAGTTCGGGGCCAGATCATGGAAATCCAGGCCATAGTAGAACATGAGCCCCCGGACGAATGGGTGGAGAGGAAAGCCCAGTCCGCGGAGGAAATGGGGGAGGAATACTACCCTCTCATGGGGCCTTGGGGTGGGGAGGAGCTGCCCCTCTTCGGGAAGCCGGTGCGCGATGTCGTTAGACAAGTATCCGGCCTTCGTCAGTTTTTTGATGTGTCCCTCCGTGACGGAGGAGACCATCCACTTGCCTCCCGCTCCGAACATGGCTGGAGAAGGTCGAGGTGGGATGTGCGGACTTGGGCGTTGGAGCTCAAGTGCGCGGAAGATGGATAGGCAAAGGAGAAATAAGGCGTAGGTGAAAAGGTGGATCCTTATCCCCTTATATGGGCGGATGCGGCTATGCGTCCCCACCAGCCTGATAAACTCGCTTATCTCCCAAGCGCCGTAATCAATGGCACGGTTGCGTTACCCATGTCTGTATTGATGGGAATCCCATAAATAAAGGGGACACGATCTCTGCTTTGACAAGACGTGCTAAGGAAACCGCCTCGCGAAACGCGCTGAGGTGGGGGAGTAAAAACGATTCGAATAAAGGCTTGGCCGTAGTGTGATGTCACGCTACGGAATACGTCAGCAGATTAGATTTGTGTAAATATTATTCTCTCTATGGCAATATGTGGAAACTTATTTTGCAGAGCCGGACACTATCCTTTGTGTTCAGAATCTTCTATGAAGTACTTGGAGGAGGAACCCGCCTTGCAATGCCGAAGACAATCTGCGCGTCGGACTCGTCGTCATTGAAGCCTGGTTCAGGGGCTACTGAGGCAGTCCTGGATTAGGGGGTGTCCGGATAGCCGGACTATACCTTCAGCCGGACTCCTGGACTATGAAGACACAAGATTGAAGACTGCGTCCCGTGTCCGGAAGGGACTTTCCTTGGCGTGGAGGGCAAGCTTGGTGATACGGATATGTAGATATCCTACCATCGTAACCGACTCTATGTAACCTAACCCTCTCCGGTGTCTATATAAACCGGAGGGTTTTAGTCCGTACAGAACCAGAAGAACAACAATCATACCATAGGCTAGCTTCTAGGGTTTAGCCTCTCTAATCTCGTGGTAGATCTACTCTTGTACTACCCATATCATCAATATTAATCAAGCAGGAGTAGGGTTTTACCTCCATCGAGAGGGCCCGAACCTGGGTAAAAACATTGTGTCCCTTGTCTCCTGTTACCATCCGCCTAGACGCATAGTTCGGGACCCCCTACCCGAGATCCGCCGGTTTTGACACCGACACCCTCCTTCTAACAGCGCCATAACAATTTGGTATCAGCTAGCTTCGGTTCGATCATGTCTTCACCGCCGCCCAACCCGTCTCTCCCGCTGCCGGTCACCTCGTCGCCTCCGGCAACCACCACGACCGTCGCCCCGCTCCTCCCCGCGTCGGGCTCCTCTGTCGTGCCGGCCCCCACCGTCCTCACCCCAGAGGAGGTGTCCAGGGCGCTGCGGGACCTAACCCAGGCGGTCCAGGAGATCCGCCTGTTCTTGGCCGGGTCCTACGGGCCGCACCCGGCTACGCCGCCCAATGCCACCACCGCACCGCCGTGGCTGCCGTGGCAGCCGCCGCACCAGGCGGACTCCGTCGCGCTCGCCGGGCCGCTGCAACTGCCATCCACTGCCACCATCGCCCCACCCTGGCTGAAGTGGCAGCCGCTGCTCCTGGCGGCCTCCACCACACCCGACGCTCCACCGCAGCAGCCGCTGCCGCTGCCCAACGCAACACCACAGCAGCCGCTGCAGCAGCAGCCACCGCCAGTCAGCTTCGGCCTCGCATCGCCCGCGTCGGCGGGAGTCACGATCCACCAGGTCTGGTTCCTGCCCTCGCCATCACCGCTTCCGTCTTGGATTGCTATCCGCCACGTGTCAGCGACGGTGAGGCTGCAGGCTGCTACGCGCGGCCTCCTAGCGCGTCGGCGTGTGTGGGAGATGCGTGGTCTGCAACCGCCACTCCTCCAAATTTCCCTTCACTGCGCAAAGGACCTCGATCTCGTCCGCTACGTCGGGGATCTTGGGCATGTGATTTCCCCCACGGGCGGCGGGCATGTTGTTTTCCCCGCGGGCAGCAACCTCAAAGTCTGCTACATCGGCGGTTGGGGGGGAGCACCCCTCCTCGTCATTATCCATCACAAGCCCTCCACTCTTCCCTGTTAGGTGCAGACCAACAGCCATAAACATGCACTCCTTTTGTCCAGGTGATGTTCATGGGATCCAGGTGGCTGTACACGTGCACGTTTGATGTGCGGATGGTGTCCACTTTTTGTTCAGGGGTCCAAAATAAAGCGTCTCAATCCATTTCTGGTTGAGAGTAATAAAACAAGCCGACATGTAAAATGCTTGTTTTTAGGTGTTAGGTTTGTGTTGCGTCGAGTCATGGTTATAAGTTGGTTAGGTTGCAGCTCGAGGACAAGCTGCATGTCCAGGTGGGGTGTAGTGTTAGAGTACGTAATGGGCCTAATGGGCCTGGGCTGGCGGTATAGCCCGTTAGTCTTAGGGTTAATTAGAGATAAGGGTCGCTTGCTTAGGGGTCCATTAAAGCCTTGCTTGGGAGTCAAGTAAACCTCTATATATAAAGAGAGGGGATGTATCAATCTAATCAAGCAAGAATTAAGAAGGAAATTCCTTCCCTCTTGCCCGGCCGTGGGCAAAAAGGCCCCCGTGGCCGGCCCTCTCGCGCCCTCCTTCTAGCAGCACCATAACAGTGGATGGTGGATATAATTTGAAACATCATCGTGCCAATATGGACAATCTATCTGGATACTTGTGCCTCCGGAACTAAATGCGCCATGGTCGTACTTTGTTTATGCATAGAACCGCCGACAGTAACAATTAGATTTCTTTTGTGAGGGCGCTTATCTGTTACGACAGTAACAATATTCATCCAGTCGCCGCAGAGTCCAGAACCACCAGATCCAATCTAGACACCATCACGAAGGGGTTCACCACTTCCATTGGTGCCTCTCCGATGATGCGTGAGTATTTCTTTGTAGACCTTCGGGTCTGTAGTTAGTAGCTAGATGGCTTCCTCTCTCTCTCTCTCGCTGAATCCTCAATACAATGGTCTCTTGGAGATCCATATGATGTAACTCTTTTGCGGTGTGTTTGTTGGGATCTGATGAACTTCGAGTTTATGATCAGTTATATATTTTTATATCCATGAAAGTTATTTGAGTTTCTTTGATCTCTTATATGCATGATCTCTTATAGCCTCGTATTTCTTCTCCGATATTTGGGTTTTCTCTGGCCAACTTGATCTATTTATCTTGCAATGGGAAGAGGTGCCCGGTAGTGGGTTCGATCTTACGGTGCTTGATCCCAGTGCCCGGTATTGTTGCTACTAAGGATAAAAAGATGGGATCCCTATCTGCCGCAATAGATAACGGATCTTGTCTATGTCATGGCATCGTTCTTATTGCATTACTCCGTTTTTTTCATAAACTTAATACACTAGATGCATGCTGGATAGCGGTCGATGTGTGGAGTAATAGTAGTAGATGCAGGCAGGAGTCGGTCTACTAATATTGGACATGATGCCTATGTAATGATCATTGCCTGGATATCGTCATAATTATTTGAAGTTCTATCAAGTGTCCAACAGTAATTTGTTTACCCACCGTTTGCTATTTTTCTCGAGAGAAGTCACTAGTGAAATCTACGGCGCCCAGGTCTTCTTTCTCATATATTTGCTTTGCGATCTATTTTATTTGCTCTTTTTATTCAGATCTACTAAACCAAAAATACAAAAAATATATTGCTGCACTTTATTTTATTTGCGATCTGTTTATTCAATCTATTACAACTTTCTCCTGTCGACACACAATTTCTAGCGTCGTACCCCGAAAGGGATTGACAACCCCTTTAACACGTCGGGTTGCGAGGTGTTGTTATTTGTGTGCAGGGGCTGTTTACGTTGTGTTGCTTGGTTCTCCTACTGATTCGATAACCTTGGTTTCATATATGAGGGAAATACCTACCGCCGCTGTGCTGCATCATCCCTTCCTCTTTGGGGAAATACTGACGTAGCTTCAAGCGACATCGTCACGTTCCCAATTTGGACCCCCACGACCCCAAAGATTAAAATAACATTTGAATTGGGAACATGCAAAGGATCTAAGATCAACAACATAGAAACCAACTAGCTTGGAGGAAAGAATAAACCTTGTCACGTATGCATGAGACACCCAGCTCGATCGCAGATCCACCAATGGCAGCCTCTGGTGCCGCCGCCACCGAATGATCATTGAGTCTGAAATCATGGCGGCTAAAGGACACAACCAACGTGAAATGACCAGTGGAATCCGTAGGATGAACCGAAAACCCAGTAGATCTGAAGATATTATCCGCAAATTCCAAACCCTTGGAGAAATCCAAGCCAAGGGTTGATCCCGAAGAGAAAACCATATCCCCTAGGAGAGGGAGTGACGCCGGAGAGACTGATCAGAGAGGATTAGGATTTTAGTGGTGGTGGAAGGAGATCGCCGGAGGTGGAGGTGGGGGTGGGAGGTGGGAGACGCCATGGCTACCTCTTCTTTAAGAAGTTCCCAATGCCGCTGAAAAAAAACCCGATGTGAAGCCATCCACCCCTGGTGCTTTGGATGGTGCCATTTGAAACAAGGTCGTCTTGACCTCTTGAGCTGTGAAAGGTTTGTCGAGGTGCTCATTCATGAGCGGCGTCACCTTGGGCAGAACCAGATTGAGCAGCTCGTCCATAGGTTGAAAACCCTGGGAGGTATATAAAGCTTCATAAAAACCTTGAACTTCTGCACAATTCTCTTCAAAAGTCCGACACGTTGAACCATCGGCTCTCTCCAAGAACTCGATTTTATTTAACTGTTTCCGTTGAGCTGGCTGGGCATGGAAATAGCTTGTGTTGCGGTCACCCTTGCGAAGCCAGAGAACTCTCGATCTCTGCCGCAACCATATTTCCTCTTGTCGGAGAGCTTCACGCAATTGCTTGCCAACTGCACGTTCCTCATCTGTAGGGTCGTGCCCCGTGGAGCAGGCTTGTAGACGGATTGAGCTTTGCACGCAATTTCCGGACCTTGCGTGTAGGTTCCCGAACTCCTTTTCTCCCCAACTAGCAAGCTTCTGTTGCATCTCGTTTAGAGCACTAACCACGCCGGCTAAACCATGTTGTCCAGCTCCCTTCCGTCATTGTTGGAGTACTAGCTGATCGTAGTCAACATGTGTCTGCCAAACATCCTCATAACGAAACTGTCTAGCAGCTCGTATGTTATTTCCGGCCAAGTTTTCCCGTGGATCAATCATCACGAAACAGTGACCAGACTCCGCGGTGCCAATATGCCGGACATGCGTATCAGGGAACATGTGGACGTACTGAATATTGCCAAACCCCCAATCGAGCATGGCATTTACATTCGCGCCTCCTTGTTGTCCATTGTCCCATGTGTACTTTGTTCCCGACCAACCAAGGTCCTCGGGCGAGCAATCATCCACTGCCTCTTTGAACGCCAGCATTTGATGTTCGGGTCGAACCGCTCGAGAGAAGTGTTCAGAAGCAGTAAGTGTCTCATTGAAATCACCAACACAAAGCCAAGCTTCGTGTTGAATTGCAAAAAGTGTACTTAGGAACCTCCAACTGTTGGGGTCGATCTTCCACCTTCGGAGCTCCATAGAAGCCAGGGACCCTCCACTCTCTCGAGGCTCGGGTATTCTTCTTTACCAAAACGTCAATGTGGTATGAGCTGTAGGTTTTTCAACTCCACATCCAGCTCATCCGACCAAAACAAACCAATACCAACCAAGGCCAGTACTGTCCACCGCAAAGCATCCTGCAAACCCAAATAGATTCTGCAGACTTTCCACCCTTTTGGCTGAAATTTTTGTCTCCATCACAAACAGGGGACCGGGCCCTTCCTGCTTCACCACACTGCGAAGCTCTCGAACTGTCGAAGGGTTCCCAAGCCCTCGACAGTTCCAACTCAAGCAACTCACTGTTTCGGGCAGGGCTGACTCGCAGCCGCTGCCGAAGTTTCCGAGTTATCCGGGTAGGTTTCTTTTTCTTTGACTCCCTCTCAGTTTCAGAACCCTCCGGTTCCTTTTGTGGTACACTTCATGGTGGTACAAGACTTCCATCCTTTTGCGGCGGTACACGCCGGTACCGCAGAATGATCTGTGCAAATTGTTGTCTTTGGGTGAGTGTGGATGGTGGATATAATTTGAAACATCATCGTGCCAATCTGGACAATCTGGATACTTGTACCTCCGGGACTAAATGCGTCATGGTCGTAGTTTATGCATAGAACCGCCGACAGTAACAACTATATTTCTTTTGTGAGGGCGCTTATCTGTTACGGCAATGAAACATCAGGCTCAGTAGGTAGTGTCGCATCAGATCCGGCAGAGATATTATCAAATAACTGAGCGATGACAAACCAACAGAACATGAAATTATAAAGATGTTAAACGACTCACATAGCCAATACTAATGCATCAACTGAATAGGAAATAAGTCTCAACATTGTCATCCATGCATGCTGCAGAAACCAAATACTGAATAAATAGTAATCTAAGCCAAATTGTTTTGTTTGTGTGGGGGGAATCAGTTAACTATTTTGATCCAAGCCCTGGTACCCTCTCTGTAACCATCAGCTGTTTGACTTGAGCATCCAGCGATTACATCGGCCCCCACATGACCCATCAGATGGGCCTTCTTGCTACACCAGTAATCAGTTAACTATTTTGATCCAAGCTCCTGGTACCCTCTCTGCAACCATCAGCTGTTTGACTTGAGCATCCTGCGATTACATCGGCCCCCACATGACCCGTCAGATGGACCTTCTTGCTACACCAGAAATCAGTTAACTATTCTGATCCAAGTTCTTGGTATCCTCTCCGTAATCATCAGCTGTTTGACTTGAGCATCCACCGATTAACTCGGCCCCCACATGACCCATCAGATGGACCTTCTTGGTACACCATTCCGGCATTTGAATCCCCGGTCGTTTAAGGTGAACCCTGGTGCCTGCACACAGCGAAAGGAGGTCGAATTTTAGTGTTTTCGTTCACAAAAACAACTCCGAAGCAGCACGTATCTCTTGCCTTTGGCTATAAAAACAGGAAGTTAGTACCATTGAGGAGACCTATCACTGCATTATAGTTCTACAATGTAATAATCGCCAGGTAATGCATGCTTTTTTGGTCAAAAGTACAGTTAAACTGCTGTTCCCAAAAGGCATCGTGATAATTGGATAATGCAGAAACTTGGACAAGTAACTAGGGCTGTGCCGGTAAAGTATTAACTTGATGGGGTATCATGGAGGAGACAAGACAAGTAGGCATACGCTGGTAAAGCAAAGAGTAGTTACCTAGGGCATTGTTGAGATGCCCAGATATGCTACTGTGCATATAGGCTTCAGTCATGCAGCGGTTTCTTGTTGCGCCATCAAAGTTGGACACTCCTCGCAGCACCTTGTTCTTCATGTCAACAGCAATCACCCATGCCTCAGAGCCCTGGAGGTGGTCGACCTTGGTCATGAAGTAGGCAATGTGATCCTCGAGCAAGCTGAGGGTAGGATGACCAATGTGGATCCTTTCCAAGGTGGGCTGAGGGATGCCTTTGTCATCCAGCAGCTTCGGGAGCAAGTCTAAACCCACGGTATGGTTGTCAAAGGAGATATCACGACCCCGGACCTCACTGTCCAGGCGCCAATTCTCTTCCAAGGAATTAGCCGAATTGGCAGCTATGCTCCAAGCTCGAGCAGTCCAGCCATCAGAGACGAAGGCATCAGTAGGAGACGGGCCTGACCTGCATCTGCACCTCAATGTACTTGATGCGACCATGGACAACAGCAATGTCACGATGCATGGTTGAGGAGCCGTTGCATTTATTGTTTTCTAGGATTGATGGTGGCAGCGGGATGTAGCGAAGCAGCATGCTCTTCTTCTTACCCTTCTTCTTCACCGCCTTCTTTTCCTTTGGCGGCAGCGGCAACGGCAACACGTCACAGACAGTGATGCCTCGCCAGAGGTCGACCCAGCCCAGAGTGCCGGTTTCTTCTTGAATAGTGATCACTCTTTCACATCGTCCAGGGCACTCCGGGACGTGCCCGCGGGGTCGTTTGGCCAGCGAGGCGATATGGCTGCTCCAAGTTTCATCCTTGGAATCATAGATGCAAAGAAGATAAGAGCCAAGTATGGTTTCATGAGTACACAGTGAGGCGATGATGTAGGCGTCGTAGTGGCAGGCGCCGTGGCGTTGAAGGGATAATCCACCGGCACGGGGTTTGGTGCGGTAGCGGAGGAGGCCTGCCTGACGGTTGTGGAAGTAGTACGGCGTGTCCGAGGGAAACACCCCGGCCGTAGGGTGGGGGAGCAGGTTGAGCGACGGCCCCCCATCGGAGGCCCCGTCGGCCTGGTAGATGTAGAAGTCGTGCATCTCCCGGTCGCGGACGTTGGACGGAGAACCGAGTACGGACGAGATGAGGACGAGGTTGGCCTCCGTCGCGATAATTCTGGGCTCTCTGGCAAACTCAGTGGGCTTCGAATCGGTGAGGGACATGCAGAAATAAGAGACGAGCGGTGGGTCAGCAAAGAAGAAGGTGGCTTGCAGCTTGTCATTGTCCCTTGTGCGCGAATACGCAGTCGTGTGGTTGCGGTGGTCGGCGATGTATGCGCGGTCCTCTAGGAGGACCCAGGGAGGAGAGGGAGAGGAGTGGCCGTCGCCGGACTTGGGTTGTGGAGGGTGGTGGGTAGGGGGGTGCAGGGACGCATCCTGGTAGCGCTGCGCCCGGTACATCTATCGATGGATCTCTGGCTACGACGGGAAGCAGTGCTGATGCTGCTAGTATTTATCGATTGGAAGCTCCTATGCAAACCGGAGTAGGTTTAATGGCCGGAGTCGGAAACTGAATCCGGCTGGTTGAAGGAAGGGGGCGGGGGCGGCATCATTGCGGCAGAGAGTCGGCCTTTCGCACAGGGCAGCGCACCTGGGCCGAGCCCAATTGCAATTACACGGGTGGCATCGCGTTAGTGACGTTAAAAAAAAAACACGCGACCTCGAAGCGGGTTGCGCATCGAGCTAGCCACCGTCACAGAGAAATACTACTGTCAGATTGGCAACGCCAAATTTAAAGAAATAAAACACAGAGGAAAAACTTAAACAACCAGTAGCACAAATTCGAATAAACAAAAGTCTGTGTCAGGGATCAAGCTGAGATCTTATTGCTACAGAACAGCATCGCTAGCCACCATCATTACAGAGATTAGGTGTCCAAAATGGCAGCCAAGTGTGTATGAACAATAAGCCGCAAACAGATTAAACTTTTTTTCCAACTTTTCAACATGATTTTCATTTTGAAAGAAACATGAACAATTTCTAATTTCTCAACAAATTTATAAAAAGTATAACATTTTGTGAAACCCAAAGAATTTTTTTAAAAAAGAACAGATTTCAAAGGGAGAACTTTTTTTTTAATTGCAAACAATTTTTCGAAAATGTAAACATTTTTTGACAAGCAAGAAAAAAAATAATACCAATATCTTCTGAAATTATGAACAATTTTGTGAAAATGCAAACAATTTTTGACAAACAAGAAAAAAAATTAATAATGCAAACATTTTTTGAAATTATGAACAAATTTTTCAAAAGGCAAACACCTTTTGAAATTCGCTGAACAATTTTTTAATTCATAAACACATTTTGAAAACATGATTTGTTTTTAATTCATGAACATATTTGGAAAGGAAAATTCAAGAACATTTTTTAGATTTGTGAACAAAAATTCCAAGGTGAATATTTTTTAGATCACCGAAACATTTTTTTTATTTTGCGAACAATTTTTGAAGACATGACAGTTTTTTGAATTTGTGAACAAATTTTGAAATTGCCACACATTTTCTGAATTTGTGAAAAAAAAACTTGAAATGCAAACATTTTTAAAATTTTAAATTCTATTTTTCTTTAACATTTTTCACAAAGTAGAGATTTTTTATAAAATAAATCTATTTTTTTGGGATATGTGAACAATATTTCAAAACAGGAACATTTTAGGAAAAAAAAATCAAAGCAAACAAATTTTAAATTTCTGAAGATGTGTTGAAAAATAAAAACAAAAAAAATAAAAAAGGAGAGAAAAGAGAAAACAAAACAAAGTAAATAAAAAAGGAAAATGAAAGAAAAACAAAAACAAAAGGATAGAAAAGAAAAAATACACAGGAAAAAAACGAAAAAGACATAAAACCGATTCAGGAACATCCCTTACGTTCTAGAAGGTTCCTAAAACCAAAAAAAGAAAGACTGGAACCTCCTAGAACGTTCTCAAAACCGCCCGGTACTGTAGCGCCGCACGATGCTAGCACATAAACACTTTTTTGGGGTTTTCACTTTACTATACACTACTGCAGAAAATGCTAGTCCCGGCTTTTTAAAAACCACATTCCTGGCATGCAAGGTCAACGCCATCAATATGACGCCATTGTTAACAAATACTAATGATGTGCAAATCCGACGTCATCGGTATTTTACATACCGGTGGAGTGGTACTGTTCACTCAAGTCACCACTATGTGAAATAGCAATGGCGTGGGTATTAACCCACTACTAGCATTCACTACTAGTAGCAACATGGACATAGCCTCCCACACCACCACTATATATATTTTTTAAAAAATCATAAATACAATTTCATCCATGCATTTATTTATACATGCATCCATATATTCAAATCAGTTATGCATCCATCGTCGTCGCCGTAGAGACATGTTGATGTCATCGTCGTCACCACCGCGGCACCGTGTCGACATCAACGCCATCGTCACCGCACCAACTTACTACTAATGGAAATGAAGTATTAGCTATTAGTTAAAATATCAAATGCAAACTTATCATTCTTATCTATCTTCTCACATGCCTATCCAAACAAATCACAAAAACTGATTGCAAGAATCAGAATAATGAAGACATTTGTTTCATAACACAAACCATCAAGCATCAGAATAAAGAAGGCAAGAAGAAAGTATGTAGTTGATCACTTTGCACCCAGTACAACAATCGAAGTATAGAACTATACCCAGTACAACAATCAATCATGCCACTATGCATAACACCATGCACTGCAAATACACTAGGTATTTCTGATGCATAACTCACATTAGCACATCAAAAGCACTTGGACTAGATTAGAACATCCCAAGTAATACTACAAACCATGGACTATACAGATAATCATGATCAAGTTTTACAATCATATCTAAGACTGGAGCTTGCTAATAAAAGGAGCAACTAGCTAATTGTTTTTACCAAAAGTAGGGAGGCTAGAAAACCAAGAATAGTAGATAATAGTCCAGGCTGAACTCATGAATAAAAGAAAACTAGGAGTTCATGCAACATAACCATGTATGGACCGAGCTCTAGTTAAATTCTACTAGGAAGATATGCAAACAACACCCAGTTGATAGTACAGACGCACTGGTGCTTGAGAAATCAGCATCAGACATGATATCTACTGATTTACTCTGAGAAATTACTATAGTTTACTCATTAGAGCGGTAGAGAGAGAACAACTGCTACTTACTAACAACAAGAACAAGAAATACTGAGTTACTCTAAACCAATATGTAAATGTTAACATCATCTTTCAGTTTGAATTTGGTGATCAAAAAGGACACAAGAATCATGCTTTCTTTGTGTGCATCTTGGTACCCAACGAGCAAGAGATATGTAGAAGATGATGCAAGCGAGATCATTGCTGAGTGATGGCAACCATAGTTAGTTTTAATTCTGAAATTGTGGTAACCACTATTCAGGTTATGGAAAACGAACGAACTTTTCTTCAGTAAACAAGCTAGTGTACATTTTCAGATTAATGCCAGTATTTACCAACGCTCAAAATCTCTCGAAGATCATCAATCATCGAAGTTGAGAAACTAAAAACAGTGACAGAAATGTTTCACATCACAACAATATATATATCACAGGTACAGGGACTACAAACTGAACATGTGCATCCATCTCACCTATCAGCATTCTTCAAATGAAAAAAGAACAATGCAAATGACGCACACCATTCTGCTGCCAACAGTGCAGTGCGCACCCTGCTTCTTCCTCATCCAGGTCTCATACTCATCCAGGTCTCTGTCCTTATTTGCATTCTCAAACCAGTACACTCCGCTCATGATGGGGTCATCCTCGATCATTGGTGTGTACCTCCAATCTTCATCAAACGGACATTCCTCGAACAACCTTTTGTACCTTCCATCAGTGGACAACTTGAAGGCACGAGCAGAATAATGTATACCTCCAGTTAGTGTTCTTCTCGCTGGCGACGGCATGACTGCAGGATGATAATTGAAGTTCTCTTTGGACCATAAAGCCGCCACAACAGATTTTGTTCTTAGATCACTGCTGCGGTCATCAGTACACTGGCAACTGCCCCTTCTCATCCTTAAAAGGCGGCATCAGGAGCTCGTCAATCTTGGAGAAATCACGGACACACTCATCTAAAGTACAATGATCAGGATCGATCTTATCTCTTGCAGCTGCTTGCTCAGGGGAAGGTGCAGGGGACATCATCACACAACACTCCATGTGTGTCGAATACAGAAAGAAGACGATATGCTTAGCACTAAAACGCCCATTCCTAACAGCGAGGCTACGCGGCAAATGAGACGACTTTTCTTCAATATCATTTTCCGAACCAACTGTTTCTTATGGGCACTTAAATCCTGAAGCGAGAAAACCTGCTTTGGTTTGTCCCGAAAGACAACACGTGCTGTCTTGATCTTGTTATTGTCAGGAATTAGCTTCTCCACTCTCTTTGTGTTGACATACTCATAGACTTCTTCAAAAAATGTCCTTACAGCATTCCTTAACCAGATAGGTTGTCTGCCATAGAAATTAAGCAATTTATTCAAGTGAACAAAAAATGTAAATCTACTAAACTGCAGAAATTAAACTGCAGAAATTAAGATACAAATGATTGCGAAATTTAAAATACTACCACAGGAATCTACTAAGTCCAGCGTGGATATTTTCCTTTTCCATTGCCAGCTTCTGCTGCCTTGGCCTCACGAGCCCTTTCTTTCTTTCTCTGTCTCTCCGCCTCACGAGCCTTCTTTCACTGTCGTTCCTGCTCCTCCATGGGACGAGTCTCTTCCCTGTTTTTTTTTCCTAAATCCTGAAAAAACGGTGTTGCTCCGCATAGTATTCTTTTAACTCTCTCTCTCTCTCTTGCTCTGCTTTCTCCTCAGCTTTCGCCTTCTCGCGTCGCTCTTCCGCATATAAATTATTCCACGCACGGCGACTTCTTTCACGAATCTCAGTCACTGCCCAAGCCGGCATCTCCGTGTCAATCCAACGATAGTACATGCACAGAGGCGGAGGAGACTACAACAAGAAACAAGAATGTTATTAAAGAATCAATCAAAATACCAACAATATCTATTCGTGATGGTTAAAGCATACCGGAGGCTTGTCGTACTCTGAAATAGCTACCGGTGGATCTTCCTCATAATTGGCGCACATGAAAAACTTCATGCCCAACCAATCTGAAAAATCCGTCACCTCCTTCACCTTGCAAAGATCGCCACACCAACATCGCAGGACTGCCACCCCCGGAGGCAAACTTGCATTCTTCATTTTCCTCGGCCTAATGCTTTGATCCGAGCAAGGCAAACTCATACCGACTACAAGAATGTGTTACACACTTTGCGTAGTGGTAATTTAGAGGATGGCTGGACAAGAGCCTCGGTGTCTCCTTTTATAGGCTCAGACGACAAATGATTGCGAGAAAATAAGCGCGAACGGACGAAATTAGGCGGGAAATTTTAGGATCCCTGTAGTGTCGGCACAACAGGTTCCCGCAGCATCGGATTCCTGTAGCGAGTGACTGATTACCGCAGTGCCGTCGCATCCGCTCAAGCAATAGCCAGAGCGATTCTCGCAGTGCCATCGCATCCGCTGAGGCAAAAGTAGCAAAAGTAGGACTGATTCCCGGGCGAAAGAACCAAAAGCAGGCCATCAGCATACATATTCCCGCGCATGGGAATGACCGCCGTCATCGTCGCTGTCGCTCCTGGGAATCAGCGCCGTCAGCGTGCGTTGTCGCGCGTGTAGCATAGATGCCGCCTTGCGTAGTGGCGGCGTGGCCCACCGCCTGGGCCCGCGAGCAGCAAAATATGTCGGCCTACGAGCGACATGGGCAGCAGCGGCCGCCTGCTCCAGTGGCTGCATGGCCCACCAGGCCTGGCCCGTTCCGTCCTGGCTCAAGGCACTGTACCTAATCCGTTTTCACCGGCTGGCCACCTCCTGCCGTGGCGGCAGGGCCCGCCGCCTCCTGGCGTGGCGGCAGGTGCCACGTGTCGCCTGCCGCCACGGCCCAGGGGGTCCTTTGTCAAATATATCCACGGGTAGTCCTTTTTGACAATTCTGTTGGCCAGGGGGTCCTTTTGGACAAAAAAACGTCGATGGGCATGAAATTTCAGTTTATTTCTCACTTGATGCGTCAATACATATATAGAGATTTAGATATGTTGCATTTGACAATACAATATCAAAGCTTGTATCCAAAAGTCTAACCAAGGAATAATAAAGACAGTCGAAGGGGCGCATTCCATCTGACCTTCCCAACTTCCTCTTAGGCGGCACACCAAGGGTGCGGCCCAACCACTAGTACAGTAGAGAATCCGGGAGAGCCGTGGAGGCGAGAAGCACCGTCTGTCGTGTCGGAGGAGTGACCTGACCCAGCGATCTGCTCCCAGCCGCCGCACCCTATTGTATAGCCAGGAAAAGAAAAGCCGTGTTCTTTTTTCCGAGAGAGGAGTCCGTGGGAGTGAAAGTAGAAGTGTTGTGTTGTCTTGCCAATCGCTTTGTGATTTTAAGGAGGAATCCATGGAAGTGAAAAAGGAGAGACGGCATTTGTACAGTCGGTTCTGTACGTTGGTGACAGAACGCTAATGTAGCCGCTGATTGATTCTAAAAAGAAATGTAGTCACTGATTTGGTCAGACATGAGGAGGTGGGCTTGAGGATGTGTGGCGTGGCGAAATGTGATTGAATGCTGAGGTGTCTATGCTGCATATATTGAGATAAATCAAGTAGTGAAGGTGAACTTTTTAAGTAGAACTCCTTCTGTTTTAAATTACTTATTGTGGTAGTAATTTGAAACAGAGGAAGTAGTATATAGGATAGGATTTCGTCATTCTTTTCTGGGTGGGGTATCTCGTTATCCATTTTATCCTCGTCTCACGTTTCTGTTGGCGAGTTCCCAGCGCGAGACGAGACAAGACCAGGAGCGCACCCCTCCTTCGCTTCCTCCGCCACCCACAACGTAACCAGGCACCCGGCGGCACCAAAGACAAGTCCATCCGGCGCCCTTGAGCCGCCGGCGGACCGAGCAGCAACCGGGTGCTGACAAAGCGACGATACGTTCGAAAACGTAACCCGTCTCCCGCGACATGTTCCCAGCAGCCAAGAGCCCCGGCGACCAAGGACGAAAACGCAAGCCTCCTTCCCCCGACCCCTACCGCGCAATGCGCACGCCGGCCGGCCGGCCGACCGGGTCCCGGCCACCGGCGGTACGCCAGGATAGGGCGCCAGCGAGGCGCCGGCGACCTTTCCAGCCACGACTTCTTGTTTTCCCTGCCGTGCCGTTCGAGCCTCGTTCTGACCTGACATCGAGCACATTCCCTGTCCTCCGAGATCCACGTTCCACAGCGGGCACATTCACGCCGTGGTCGCCGTTGCACTGACAGAGCCATACATGCCCCGCACATGCCGATACGACAGTCGACATACGAGCGAGCTTGTTACCTGCTCGCCTGTGATTGCATTGGGGCTCATGAAGTATGTCTATTTTGGTAGTAACTTTTAGTTTTGCCAAGTGTTTACATATTTCCGCACTACATATATTTGATTTGATGTTGTACTACATATTAACACCTTTCTCTACATAACTGATCAAATGCAGACAAGTTTGACTTTGAACAAATCCTGAACTTTGATAATTTGAAATGGAAGAATCTTCCGTAAAGAAAGAAAAGAAGTCATGTGAATCAATATACGTATATATTAGCTCCTTATTTTGACTGTCAAGGATCCTGGAACAAATGAAACAATCTCTCTTGCTTACGCTATACCCCTGATTATACCAAAAGAAGGACAAAAACAATAAATAATCTGTAAATAATTTTCAGTCCTCGCTAGCTGCACCGTAACAATTCCCTGTTATCTTGCTCTGCCCTTTGCTTCTCCGTCTGATTATCCTATTGACAAAACCCCCAGCCCCGTTGGAAGAAACCAATCAATGGCGCGCATCATCAGTCTGCCCACGTACGCCGCCGCCGCGATCACAAGTCCAGCTCGAAGTGGAACGCCGGCGACGCGTAGGCGGACAGGTCCCCGAAGAAGAGGCCGTCGACGTCGGTGTAGGCCACGCCGTCGTCGCTGCCGAAGAAGGTCTGGATGTCCTCCGGGAAGCTGCACTGCGGCGAGGCGCCGTCGTCCCTGGTGGCCTGCGGCGGCGGCGGCGTGGACATGGACGACGAGGACGTGGTGGTGCTGCTCTCGGCGGCCGACGTCCGCTCGATCATCTCCTTGAACTTGGGCGACTGCAGCAGCAGGCTCAGCGCGGACGTGGTGGGCGTGTGGCCCAGCGTGGACGCCCTGGCCGGCAGCACCGGGAACTGCGCCGTCCCCGCCGCGGCCGCCGCAGCCTCCGCGGCCATGCCTTCCTCCATGCCCTGCTGGTGGAGGTCGTGCTGGAACGCCATGGCCTCGAGGTCGATCGCGGGGAGCTCCTGCGCGGCCAGGCTGGCCAGCATCGGGTGCGGTGTCCGGCCGGCGCCGGCCGCCACGTCGGCGGCGCCCGGGCGGAGCCACTTGATGTAGCGGCTGAGGTCGAAGTTGGTGACCGCGTTGAGGCCGCGGTACTCGATCGCCGCCATGTCGTACGCCATGGCCGCCTCCTCCTGCGTCGCTGCGCACATCATCCGACGATCAGATCGCTTATTAAACGACGCAGCATTTTTCGTTGAAAAAACAAGTGCTACAATTAAGGCAGTCACAATCGTGGCTTTGAGTCAGGTCAAAGCTCCGACGATGGGATCGCAAATCGCAAAATCTTAACTACACGTAAATTCTGCTAACAAAAATTGTAGAATCGAAGAGATTATTTTGAATCGTAAAGTCATAGAATCATATAACAGAATTGTGATTTTAAACAACCCTACAATCCCGCGGTGCATCGCTGATGCTCCGATCACCATCATCGTCACTAGCCACCAAGTGCAACTGAACTTCTGTGGTGTGAACAGTGCTGGCTTTGGACCGCTGGAAGTTGAAGTAGTACGGCGTTGCTGGGGTCGAGCTCATTGAGTCATGGCATCTAATCCCCAACTAACCTGAATTGGAGACTCCCGGCCGAGACCTCATCTCTGCTCTGCCATTGCTTGCTCGGCCACTTGGATCCAAGACCACTCCTATAATTCACTCTGTAATTCATTACGGAGATTTAAACCGTGGGGACGCACCTACAACCCCGGAACTACGAGCGACACGTGTTCACAGTACGATACCGACTCTAAAAACGTCTTATAAAAAGTTACCGAGGTGGTAGAACATTTCTAACTCAGAAGAATATATTTTGTGCATGTGTTCTCTAGTCTAGGTTGTTCTTCTTTCAAAGATCACATCTGGGACGCGACATATCACGCTGGAATTCCGGACGTTGCCACGGGATTCACACGAAACTTGTGCGCTGCTAAGAACGAACACGCCTCGGCTCCTTGCACCGGCAGCCTCTTCGAGCGGTTTGCATCGCCATCACAGAGGATGTAACTGTGATGGGGAGCAGTGAATGTACCCAACATATAATTGCGGCCTAATCATAGTACACCTGATCAGCATTAGCAGGCATTTCAGCCACAGAGGGCACGAATTAGTTAGCCAACTATCTGGTCAAGCTTGTGCTTAATGAGGCCCCTCGACACTAAGCTGGACTGTGATGGTCAAGCTTGTGCCTAATCTTCACCGTGTGCCCATGCGGTACGCTCATGGTACTGGTCTAGGAGTGTAGGCCGCGGTGCACCGCTAGTACGACTCAGATTTGGCCTTTCATGAACAGTCTCGCACTCTCACTCACTATCTACTCCGTAGTACGATTGAAGATTTTATGAGTCAAAAATACGTACACGCCATTTATTGAGGCCGTTGCGATGCTGCTGGCTACTTGTATTTTGTGGTTTTGCTAAAGAGACATGGCATTTTGGAAGAGAGTTAATTTTACAAGGTAGAGTACGTACCGTAGGTGCCGAGGTAGAGGTACTTGTTGCCGAACACACGCCCGATCCGGGCCTCCCATCTCCCGTTGTGATGATGCCTGTAAACATTTGTTGTGAATGAATACACATGTGTGGGATTTGATTTTCAAAATCAAGTTACTCTCATGCGGTTTAAAATCCCGTTCGGACAGTGGAGAAATCTGGTTAGATGTCACGGATGATGTTACCTTGCGACTCCGCGGTACTTGGAGACCCCTCGTGAGAACCCGCTGCTTTTCCTGTGAGGGAAATATCACATAGATGGACATCAGTATTTTTTGTTGTTGAAATTATACTATGATTATTTTTTAAGTTTTATATTTGTTAGTCTCATGTATTTTTCTATAGAAACTGAAGGGGGAGCGATATTCAAAAGAAAAAAAAACATTTTATTTGATAGTCATTACCTCCTGAGTGACCCAATATACTCTTCCCTCGACTGTCCCTCCATTTCTTTCAACTCATCTTCGTATATAGACAGCTGCAAACAAATTGAGAACACAACAACAGATTAGAAAAGGATTCATTTGTGCAGAAAATATAATTAAAAATGTACAACTCTAGTGTATATTTCCAAAGACGAAGCCAGTTCCACACAGTGATAATTGAACAATAAACTCGCAAAATCTGTCCAAAACACAAGCACCGGTCTCTAGCACCGAATTCGCGCTCTACAACGAATGGCCGCCGACAATTGATTTTCGTTTCTTTGTCGGCGGTAGAACTCGAGCTCGGAGCTCAGAGGTGTGCCAACCGACAGTACCGAGTACGATGAGGTTCTCGAAAGAAAATGAAAAGAGCCTCAAATATTGCAAGCTTCTACTCCTGTGCTGGCGGTCGCGGCAATGGCGGTGGTACGGGTGGACTAGAATGTGCAACGAGTAAATATCGTGCGGTACAGTAGAGGCCGGGCGGGGTAGGGTAGGGTAGGGTACCCTACCGGGAAGTTGAGGATGGTGTCGGGCCCCCAGTACTTCAATGCCGCCAGGTCGTACGCCCGGGCCGCGGCCTCCTCCTCGTCATACGCCCCTGCTCATCAGCAACGACGACGACGTTGGTTAGCCCGGCCGAGTAAAACTCTCTGTGGTAATTCTTTTTAACGGGGTGGGAAAATGACGAGCGGATCACGCCGGCCGTCGCATGCCAAGGCCGTGACTCGGGAGCCTCACCGAGGTAAACTGCATGCACCAACAACAACAGCAGCAGGCAGGGAAAAATCGTCAGGAATCGGCAGTGGATTAACGAAGCCGGTGGAGTGATTAGCTAGCGGGTTGGCTGGTTAATTACCTTGCTTGCCCTTCTTGTTCTGCGACTCGTTCCAGCTGTTCTTGTCCCACAGGTGCGCCTCGAACCTCCCCGTCCACCGGTGCCTGCGATCCGGCCGCTCGGTTCGGTTAGCGCGGCTGCCGGCGGCGGTTGTTCGTTTGGGAAGTGACGTGAGCGAGGGAGGAGCGAGGGAGCGTACCGCGTGACGCCGCGGTGGACGGAGCTGCGCTGGGAGGGGGACTCGCGGGGCACGCTCTTCCGCGTGCGCTTCTTGGGCTTGGCGCGCACCTCCGCCCCCGCGTCGGCGACGGCGCTGGCGTTGCTGTTTGCCGCTGCGGCGGCGGCGGCGGCGGCAGAGTTCTTGCGGGGCTTTGCCATTGTGCGTGCTGCTGCTGCGTGGGGGAGGGAGGGAGGGAGGGAGGGAGGGAGGTTGGGTGGCCAACTATGGTGGCACGGGGAGGGTGGCCGTTTTAAAGATGGACGGGTCTGCGTGCGGGGGGGAGGGGCGGCAGCGGAAATTGGTGGAGGTTTTGGAGCGCAGGGCAGGCGCCAAATGAGCGCACAGGAGGAGGAGAGGGGTCAGCCGGCGCTCCCCTCGCTCGCCTCTGTGAGCTCGGACAGAAAGGGAAATCTTCTCCCTGATGTGATTGGCCGCCCCGGAGCGGCCTCCGCTTGAGCTACTTCCAGGGTCTAGCGCTGGTGTTAGCGCTGCCGGTGCCCCAAATCTCGACGCACCTAGTTTTATACTCACGTACTATATGCTATGATCTGAATTTTGGATTTCAAAGTTTTCTGAATGTTTTCGTCCGGGCAAATATAGGCATCTTTTCTTAAAAACTTTGTCATTATTACTCCTCATTTCGAGCACGGTGGGAGTATTGATTTACTAAATGCACCGTTGGCGCTTTCATTTAAGAAATATATTCTAAATGTGGTCAATGAATTGTGTTACACTATTTTTGTTGTATTAAACGCGTAAGAAAATTACTGTGAAAGCCATGTCGACGGAGATTACATTGCTCGTAAGTGATTTTTCAGGAGGACAACTCTCGTATAAACCATAACCGCATCCCTTCTTCACTGGTATCGAACTTTGGCTTCGCATTGGTGTCTTATTGTCCCTCACGCCATCATATTTCTTGGCCCACGGTTGCAGCGGCACCACTAGCACATCCAATCGTTGAGCGCCATGGCATCCCCACCGCCTTATACGACCTAGAAATGGACTCATTCCTAACAAGCCGTACGATAAAAGCTAAAGCCCGACTAGAAACATGGAGTTCGGCTTTGTAGGGGGGAAAACAACACCGGGATATATTTGACAAGCATGTCCGTTTTACAAATTTCTCTCAGAATTTTTATCTTCAACAAATGCATCTTAAACTTGTAAACGACAATGTTTAAATAATTCACCTTTGTATTTTCTTATTGTTATTATTGGAGTATTATTTAATGAAGTGACACCTGTAAAAAAATTGTGCCATTGTGCAAGTGCACATGTTACATGCCCATAGGTGCATTCTAATCACTAAAGCCAACCCGCCTAACACTGGCGGAGCTAGGAAGAAAGTCTAGGGGGGGGCAAATGGTAAAACTGGCAGACATGAGGGGGCCAAATACTAAATTTATACTCATCTAAACCCTCTAAAAAAATTCCTTCACACTTTTTGCTTAGGCTGGGGGGGCCACAGCACCCCCAGGAGCACACATAGCTTCGCCACTGCCGCCTAACACCGAAGGGTGGAGAATTTCCTCCTTCAAAACTAGGTGGCTTCCTTTAGTCAACATAACTTGTTAAGTGGGCTGCTAAGTGTTGAGCAGAAGGTTTAATTGATGTTAAACATGGCACATTTACTTCCTCCTAAACTTTTTCGTACAACCCCCCCCCCCCTCCCCCCCGGCGATCTTATCTACAGGGAAACACTTTGTAAGTCTTTCTCCCCCACGACCGAGATTATTCCCTTCCTCCTCTCATGCTCACTCAACCATCAACTAGCATGTCAAATCTCGGATCTACAACCATGGGTGGACATAGTTTTTTGCCCCTTTTGCAGGATTTCATGTTGGAGTGATCAGGATTGGCATCCTAGCGCTAGAGGTGCAACCGCATGTGAATAAGGTCCCTCTTGCATCTTCCCCGTTGTGTCCATGCTCCCCATGGTGCAAATGCAAGACCTATAAGGGTGAAATTCCACCTATTTAGACTACCAAATCTAGGTGACCTTTTGGTTCGAGATCGATAAGCATTTGATGTTTTAAAACTCATGGGCCTTTCGACAAGAATAATAAGGTATGGGTTTTGTCTATTCGATGACAGAAAGTGACTCACATTGGTCTGATATGGATCTTCTCGATGTTGAGTACCAAAACTCTCTAGTCCTGCATGTTGGTTGTTGCACTTGGTGGTTTGGCTTGTTCATTGGTGTGGCTTTGCTAAAGCGCCAACATTGGGCCATGATGTCAATGTGTTTTGGCACTCCTCGCCAAGGTTCCTTTTATTGGTGTAGTCGATCCATTGTAAAGTACATACTTCTATTGCGGTCAGTACAAGCCACATGGCGATTCTATGTAGATGGTCTAGGTTGTTTGCCTTGTTTGGTGTCCTCTTTCATCTAGAGGATGTTCGTTGATGGGTGGAGAAACATGCAAGACACTAACTAGTGTTGTGGTGGAGAGATGCCTTTGAGAGAGAGAGAGAAAACCTTGTTGTAGGGCTTGGTGGGTATTACACGTAAGAGTTGTTCCATTCTTTTAGTTGTTGTTTTCATGGCATAATTTGGATATGGAACATTTCCTTTCAAAAAGAGCTAATTTCCATTTTAACCCTCTAAGGTTGAATTTGTGATAGTTTCCTATTTAGGAGAAATATCTCTGGAATGCCCAATTCAAGCAACTTTGTTCCAATTTTACCTCTTTACAAGTTTTTCCCCATTTAGGTAGGCCTGCCGGCGGGGAGAAGGAATTATCATACCCGTGTGCACGTTTTTCCTCTGACAATCACCCGTGCGTCATGACCTCGCACACCCTACCATTCGCCTATGTTCCATGGAGTACCATGTAACGAAACGAGGAAGATGGTGTGCAACTTGGGCCGTGTAGCGCAACCTGGCCAGGCTGAACCACGTCGGCACATGACATGTGTCTGTCGGACACGCCTCACATGAATGCGCCTCCGAATTGGAGACTGATTCAAGTTGCCACTTACGAATGACTACGGGACACACTTGATAGAACGTAGTTTCTTAAACGGGGTGTTTTGGAGCAATTTTGCTGAACGAGGCAAATAATGTCACAAACTGCATTTTCCGAATTTTTTATTAATAGTAAATGATAATTCTGTAATTCCGAAACAGGTAAAGGGCTGGTGAAAATTATAAAAATAGAAGGGACGCCAGGAATAACAGCGTCCAGGATGGACTCCATTCCTAACTGCGTCCAGGTCTAGATGCTAGTACGGATGGCGTCCAGTCATTGCCCTTTCATTGGTGCTCTGATTGGGCTCAACCGAGTCGTTTTACTTTGATAGATAGAGATTTCATGACCTATATACTCTAATACACCTGCAGCAATTGCTTCTTACCTTGCTAGGTGGTAAGCAAGCTCTAGCACGAACATCATCAATCATCACAGGAGCAACATCATCTCACTAGCTGCTTGTCATTAGGATCATTCGCTCATCATTAGGATCATCCACTAGACCTATGGTTGGAGCATGTGAGTTGTTCCATGGCCTCGTTGAATCTTCTTTGTCTGGTCTTGTGTACAATTGGTAACTGGCTAGTTTATGATAACAGATAAGTCAATCTTAAGTCGGCTGTCGTGCTTTTGCCTCTACGTGTCAGTGCACCACTGCCAGCACTTCTAGAAGCATGGTGTGCCGGTGTCGTAGCCCAACGTGAACCTGCCGCATGGGTGGCGCCTCAACCTCGATAGGGTTCTGGTGCCGACCGTGTCGGACTCAGGCCGCACGCAGCTGATGGAGATCCACCATCGTCGTGTCTACTCTCGGACGACCTTTGCCGCAACCCAGCATCCACGATGGATTTATCGAACTAGGACGCGTAGTTCGCCACTGAGCACGACCAGCATTGTCGGTCGTGCTTCAACGATGCGTCCCGTGCACCACGCGCGCTCATTGGTCCACCATCACCGTCGGTCATGGTGAAGGGGGGAGGATTAGGAGGCCTACATTGTGGCCCTCGAGGAGGCCACAAGGAGGTCCATTGAGGAGGCCGAGCGCAAGGAGCTCGCCAAGTGGCCTAGCCTTGCACACGCACTGGTTGAATCGGCGGCTAGAGTGGAGGTTAACATGCCCCCACCGCCCCTAGCACCGCTTGCGCCTGAGCCTATGGAGGAGGAGCCATGGCCACGGCTTGGGCAATTATGGTCGTGGACGAGCATGTTACCATCGTATATCGTGCACGCCCGTGTGGATGGGCACGATAGACGAGGAGGCCGAGTGGTAGGCTGCAGAGCGGGCGATGAAGGCCGAGCGGCAGGAGAAGCATCAGCTGGTGGTGCAGCAAGTGGCTACGCTGCCAGCCATCCAGCAGGCGTTCCCGTGGATGGAGACGTCAGTCTACGTCGACCTGGCCAAGGAGGAGGAAGAAAATGACGATGCCTAGATCTATTGCCCGCCGCTAACTGTTTCTTTTATCTTTTCATTTAATATTTTTTAGTTTTAATTAATGTAAATTGGACTTCTGCTGGCTGTTTTATTAAAAAATCGAAATCCAACGCAAATGTGAAATATGTTCGTCCGTGTTGCTCGCATCTTCGGACCGGCGGACAAAAACGGAAATTGACGTCCAGCTGACCGATCCAAATAAATAAAGAACGAACAAAATCTGTGTCAGTTTAGGTTGCCGCGTCGGAGTTGCCCTTAGGTCGGACGAAGGCGAGGACTTTTATAGGCTAGGTTGAACCAGATGTGGATGTGGTTTGCAACAGCGACTAGGTCTGGATGCTACTATTGAGGGCGTCCTTCGTATTTATTGAAATTCTAACTTATCATTACTAGTTTCGGAGTTACAGCATTATTATTTATTATTAATAAAAAAATCGGCTGCATTTTATAGGGAGTATAAAGGGTGAAATCCACTCTTTAAAAAATAAATAAATCCATGCAGATGATTTCTAGGCATACTATTCGACATCAAGTGTACAACATTCCCACGCGAAAGAAAACAAATCCCCCGGCATGGCGCCCCATTTATTGGACAGTCGATTGGACGCCATGGAGCGATCGTTGTCCACCGGGGAGAATATGGGCCATAATTTATGGCAGAATTGATCAGCCCCCAACTGAATTCCGACCGTCGGTAGTCATGATCGA
>NC_041388.1:384381834-384410244 GCF_002162155.2 Triticum dicoccoides
CTTCGAACCGATGCATTTACCAGCCATGACGCCGCAACCGCAGTACCCCCACCACTTGATATCTTGTGCAGTGATGCCGATGTGCGCGTCCATCACACGAAGAATGACGCCAGAGATCTCGGCGTCACGCCATGTGTAGTGCAACTGTGCGAGCATACCTGTCTCCGCGTAGTACTTAACTTCGGAACCTGCTGGACGGGCCGCAAATCCGCCTCCTAATTTCGATTTGACAAATGCCGTGGCATGGGCCTCCATCATTTTAACATAATGCGAGTGAGACCTTTAAAAAAAATTCCTGTATAATGATTCATTCGTTCAGAAATATAAGGAGTATTTATTTTGACTACCAAGTTCAGTGTATTCCCTCCCTCCTTGTTTTCTAAAAAAGTTTCATGTTACTTCCTCTGTCTCATAATATAAGACGTTTTTGCAAGTTGTTTTACCTTGCAAAAATGTCTTATATTTTGGGACGGAGGGTGTAGCTTTTAAGACCATGAACTCAACGAGAACAACTGCTTCATTTTCTCCTTATTGATGTGACTTCTAGTGTAGGAAAAAAAAAACATGAATGGAGCTACCTGATATTTATCGACTTGGCGGGTTTTCTTTGATCATCTGCGGCATGCGCCTTCGAGAAGTGTTGACAAATAAATTGCTCCACAACAGAACTTTTTTTTGTCCACATAGCGGTTTTAGGCGCGCCTCCTGCATCTATTGGACTATCATCATATCATACAACAAATGACGTGCCATAGCGAATCAACCTGTGGTTGAGTTGGTTAGGTGGGCAGTGGTATCGCCAACCCACCAGGGTTCAAATCCTGGTGCTCGCATTATTCCTGGATTTATTTCAGGATTTCCGGCGATGCGCTTTCAGTGGGAGGAGACGTTCCCGTCGACGATGAGGCGCCTACGGTGACTTCATAAATCTTAAGATGATATGCCGACTCAGTCTTTCGGAGGTGCTCATAGGGATAGGATGTGCGTGTGTGCGTTCATAGGGGTGAGTGTATGCGCGTGTATATGAGCGCTTGTGTCTGTACTGATGCTAAAAAAAAAACAAATGACGTGCCATCATCTAAACAAAAGAAGATGACGTGCCATGACCCGTGGACTAGTGGTGTTTGTCATTGCTGATCTGGACAGAGCAGATGAACGCCAGACACAGATCCAATCCTGCATCGCTATTTGCAGTATGCTAACACGAATTCCGACAACATCTCAAGGTTCCTAAATGACAAGCAATTGGATCCCACATACATACAGTATATGTCTGTGATTGAGCACTCCGATGTGTACTGGTTGGGTGGAAAATCTCCCATAGTGGGCATCCTTTTCACCCATGTCTCTGTTGCAGTCTCAAAAACAAAAGCAAATGGTAAATTAAAAGTCTTTTTTTCGCTTGAGCGAGTAGGGATGCTTGATCATTTACCTCAACTTGTAGAGGAAGGAGGAGCTGTGAAAACATAACCAGCTTTTTCTGGAAGAACGAGCTCGGGTGCAAAAACTCCACATCCGATCAGTATGGAGTAATTTTCCTTCTCCTTTTCTTCATCTTCCCAAATCACTATGTGGCGGGATTACTTTAGGCTCCTTTTCTCCATCTCCATGCTTCCTTTTGCAAGTTCTGATATCATTAGACGGCACAAGTCATAGTGATTCCAACTGCAGCACACTTGGAAGCAACCAAGAATTTTGCAGGGTTATCAAGGTAAGTCATATAACGGAAATAAGGAAAGGACGAGACTTGCCTGCTCCCATTCGTGCTCCCGCAAACGTGGCTTGATTTGATTGGAAGAAAATAAGGCCCGGCCCCACCCTCTGAAAATCAAGGGGGAGATGATTAGATTAAAAAAGAAAAAGAGAAAAGAATAACCGTAGGATAAAGTAGGAGCACGGATGAAAGCATGGAGAGGGAACAGGCAAGCCGGATCCATAAGGAAATACGTTTTCAAGGCCATTTCACGTATGCTAAATTACAGCCAACAATATTCTTTTTTTGAATGGAATATGCTAAATCATTCCTTTGCATGCATGCTGTATAAACACCAAATAGCTAGAGGCCAAATATGCCATACAAGTCCACATCAATTCATACAACTCCAATCAATTTGTCCTTTTGTTTTGCACCGTAAGTTCTATCAATTGCAAGGACTAAAAAACAGTAGCTTTGGTTACTTCCATTTGGAGGATCTGCGTTGTATGGTTCAAAAGTCCAAACCTTGGCACCTTTTGTCTTAACTGCTGAAACCGTCGCTCCTGCATAGCCAAGTGAGCCCAACAGAAAAGATAAAAGGAGGGATACATCAATAAACCACCTTGGTTTTTTATACATGAAATTTTCGCCTCTACTATTGCTTACCATAGGTTTTCTACACATGAGTTTGATGGCCTCACAGAGCTGCAATATGAGGTAAAAATAAATTACTCGGCGCACGAGAACGGTAAAGGCCAAAACGGCCGAGGACAAGAAAATGGCTTCTCCATAGCAAAACGACAATACGCAAACTTGGTGGTCTATATTTCAGAATGTTATCCGTTTAGATCTTTTGGACAGCTTCATTCCCTTCAAAAGGGAAAACAACAAGCATAGGGATGATAGAAACATTGTGATTTGCATACTTGGCTCTAATGCACAGGTTTAAGAGGCACTGCCAATGCCAACTAATAATTCTGCCAGCAAACAGCTATAGGAGGACTTGATTTACTAGTCAAGGCAGTAAATCCACGAGTAATCACAGGTTTTCCTTTTAACTTTCCTAGGAAATACCGCGGATCTAGAAGATCAACCTAACGGTATTTTGGCATTTCCTAGTAGTGCTGAACTCTGATACAGTCCCTTCATATGCACAACTTCCAGAGCCGATATTATGACACAGAACATGAGCGTGCATGGGTATCAAGAACGAAATAGATGAACTCCCGATGAGAACTTCCATAACAGACACAAAAGAATAATGACAAGAGAGAAGATTTGACGAAGCTGGCTGCCAATCCCTTCAAGACAACCACAACAAATTTGTCATCCTACAATTAATCCTCATCCGTATGCAACATACACAAACAGTTAAATAAAGCCTGTAAGTTATAATAATGTAACACTTAAAAACTATAGTTGCGGGTAACAAGGACGCAAGGAACAAGGAACACATATGCAACAAAACCGATTGCTAAAAACATAAACAAAAAACAGAAATGAATTCTGCAGCCACTTTGCATCGTGTATGAACCTGGTGGTGAAAGGGCACTGAAACAATCGATGATAGCACGATCAATAAGCCTCTGTCAGGGCCTCTATTAACATAGGATTCTTGAGGATTTGAATCCTCAGGATTTTTTTTCCTGTATAGGTTGTTTGATTCATTGGTTTGTATCATTTCTTTCCTAAGGAATATTACACTAGATTTCATATGGAAGTTTCAATTGACCCTGACCTCTTGGAAAGATTTTACTTTTATTTTTCCTGTGGTGCCAATTCAATCTTCTAGGATTCAAGTGGGGTATGAATTTGCAATCCTATACTTTTCTTATTAATGCCCTTCCGAAATCCTGTGCATCAAAGAGGCCCTAAAGGATAGTGAGTAGCAAGCTTTGTTGTTGTTGGGAGTCTGGCTTTGTGCCTTGCCACTTGCCACTTGCATCCTCACAAGGCTGGCACCACGAGTAAGAGGGTCCGGCAAGATTTTGATCCTCTGCTTCTGTCAATCCCCAGCTCCCTCTGTACGCCAGACCCCTACACTACTCCGGCCACAGTACTGCCTCGACATCATCCCCGGTGCACAGAGAGAAATCGGAGCATGGATTAATTCCAAAATATGAAAACATCAGTACATCACAAGGAAAATATATAAATGTTGCTGCACCATTCGAAAACCCCTAAACAGAAAAGCCCCAATTGATAATGTCATTTGCCACCCATGATTTATTTCCCAGATTGGCAATTTATGAGGGGAAGGGAAAAATGAACTAAAACAAGTCGAAATCATTGATGCAAAAATTCCGAAACACCCTCTGCAGCAACAGATCAACCTCTGCTTTGGAGACAAGGTAGCACTTGGTTAAAGGGGTATGATGAGACGGGAGCTAGAAAGATTATGCACATTCTTACACGAAAGATATATTGAAAAACTGACACTATTTCGCCTCATTGATGGAATCAACGCAATCACAAAATGATTACTTTGCCATCGTTTACAAACAGAGGAATTTGGACAGAGGTACATACAGTTGCCAGGTTTCCTGTAAAATAGTAAAGTTTATGGTTGACTTCTGCTGTTCATTTGTCAACAGGGGGCTCTTCAAGCCACTTGGCGCGAAACCCAGTTCCTTTGCAATCAGCACAACGTGAAAAGCCCTGAAATCAAATGAATATGTAATGTGTGCTACAATAATATACTCCCTCCGTCCCAAAATAAGTGACTCAACTTTGTACTAGCTTTAGTACAAAGTTAGTACAAAGTCGAGTCACTTATTTTGGGGCGGAGGGAGTAACATACTACTACCATCTAGTCAGGTAAATTTTTGTATCAATATCAAACATTTTACTGTTTTTTTTCCACATGAAATAGTCATGACATCAAACGCAAATGCAGGATTTGATCATGTACGACATAAACAAGTTATAGACTTGTAGTTACACTACCTTTCCAGAGCAAATCACACATCTTGTATTTTTCGAGGGTACTTCACACAACATATTGTTGCCAAGGATAAAGAAGCCCGTGCCTGCACACCACCTGCACTCCACATCGCCAGTGGATTGACAAGATGAACAAGAAGTCGGACTTGGTTGCTGCATATCACCACAACATGAATGTAAGATTACAGCAAAGGGTAATGTTGTAAGAAGAATGAAAAATTGTGTAACCGTGCTGCAGTTTGACTTTGTTTTCCTATTACCAGAATCACAAGATGGAACTACAAGAAAGAAGAAACCATAACACTTATCCTGGTTGCCTTTTATGCAAGACAAATGCAAGTAAACAACCATATATTTCTTCTAAAGCATATTAAAACAATGTACAACCTACATCATATACCCGTTCAAAAGAACCTACATCATACATTGTTCCCTAGCTCCAGTTTTAGACAAGATGTGAACAAACTGTGGCACTCCCGTTTCCTGGTCCATCATGTCAAACTAGATCGTTGTCTATTATATTAACAGAATCTGCAAGCATTTACTTTGAGAAGGATTCCTGTTAGAATACATGATTCAAGATGGACCAGCGCCAATAAGCCTACCACTACACTAGCGCCCTCTGCAAAACTATGTGAGTTAGCAGTTAGTACCTCTTTAGTTACTACATGGATAACTAGTTGCAACTACTCATACATAATCAAGCTGTTCAAAGCTCAGTAGCTCACACAAAGTACATACTATATACACATTTGGTGATTGTGTGAAACAGTTCAGTTTTCTAGAATCACTACTATGTCTGATACATGCACTCCACAATTCTGAGAGCTAGGGCCAACAGTGTCTGCAAACGCTTCATTCACCCTAATAAACAAACCTAACAATGGATCACAAGTTCCCAACTAACATGTTTGAAGCAGAGTCAAAACTTTGTTAGTTGCAGAGGTGCAGCAAGCTTAATTGAACCAATGATTCCAAATACAGAATTCACCAGCCAACACCATCAATAAAATATATGAATCCTGAACTCTTGCGCCAAACGAATGTATGGGAAAACCTAACCAAGTTTTCCAAAAGGAGTATTTAATTCGGTACGTTCGCGCGAGAAATTCCCAAGCCTTCTGTTTAAGTTATTAATCTATCCTTAGCATTAATGAATGACAGGTGCTTTAGAATTAGTGCACAGAACCGTTAGGACAGCCCGGTGCATGTAGCTCCAGCTTGCGCAGGGTCCAGAGAAGGGTCCGACCGCTTTGGGTCTTTTGTACGCAGCCTTTCCCTGCATTTCTGCAAGCGGCTGTTTGCAGGACTCGAACCGTTCAAAAGAAAATTTAAAATCCAAAAAAAGAATTAGTTCACAGAACAGTGAGAAAGGATATAAGCACTCCTCTATAGTTGTATTCCTGGAACATCCGCCTTTTATTTCAGAAGGATTCCTGGTAGAATACATGATTCAAAGTGGAACAACCGCAATAAGCCTACTGCTACACTACCGCCCTATGCAGAACTACACGACTGATCAATTAGTACTTCTTTACGACATGGGTAACTAGTTGTAACTAGCAATGCAGAATCAAGCTGTTCAAAGCTCACATAAAGTACATACACATTTGGTGATTGTCTGGAACAGCTCATTCTAACAGAATCACCACTATGTCTGATGCATGCACTCCAAAATACTGACAGCTTTAGGGGCAACAGTGTCTGCAAGCACTTGATTCACCTCATCAACAAACAAAACTAGCAAGGGATCCCAAGTTCCCAAACTAACGTGTTTGAAGCAGATCAACATCTGAGAACTTTCCCACGAAGTGTATACTGTTGAGTAAATAGGCAATTTTTCGACTAATTTAATCCATAGATAAATCACTAGCACGGCATTGACAGAATTAACGACATACTGATTCTGATCTAGACAAGCACGTACTATGCAAACAGTAGACACATCTACACATAATGCTAGTACTGCTAATACGAAAATAAACAGGAGCGGGATAAACGTGTTATACCCTCCAGTAGGCTAGGCAGAAGCCGCGGCAGCGGTGGCAGCAGCGGCGTCGTCAGCTGCCTTCTTGTCGGCCTTGAGCTTCTCGGCGGCGAGACAGCCGGCTTCGGTCTGAGACATGGTGTTGACGAAGATGACGCGGATGTAGAGGAAGTAGCGGATCCGAGGCGAACGGTCGCGTGGTCGGTTCCCAAAAACCTATTCGCCTCTCTCCCGTACAGGATCTGGAGAGGCGGGGTTTCGGAGATCTGCTCTTCCGTCGACCGTGTACGTGGCGGACGGGATGGAGTCACCGGCGGCAGCAGCAGCAAAGGAACGACAGTGGGCGTAGCGCGTGGAGCAGATGTCATCTGTTCGTGGCGGCTAGGGTTAGGAGACACCTCACACTTATATAGGCGCAACCGCATGGAGAGACATGGGCTCGACCCACGTCCGAGTCCGTGACAGCCCACGATCTGACGTCTCAGATCGTGGCCCGGCTGTCAGAAAACTATCCGTTACTGACTGGCAAAAATAAACGCATAGGTGTGAGCTCGGCTCGGCTCATTCCCGCAATCATAACGAGGCGTGGCGTGGCGAGGCGGGCGGCGGAGGAGGAGTGCGTGAGGGCCTCTTCTCTTCTCAAGCTCCAATAGCATGTGGAAGAGAAATCCTTATAAGGAGGTCCAACTCCTCTCCATCTTCCGGGGTGGGACCAAACTTCCCACTAGACCTAGTGCCACTAAACCCACATGGGCCCTTAGAGATTTTCAGAAATTGTTAGATGGGCCCTAGGCATAAATTACAGCTCCCGAATATTCAACCGACTGATTAATTTCTTATAACATACTCTATTTTTCTTTGCCAAATAAGCCAGCAAACGTCGACGTTTTCCCAAAGGTCTTCGTAGACCTCTTTCCGATGAAAAATCTTTTTTGTGTAATTCCAAATATAGCCTAGGGCCCAACTAACAATTCTTGAAAATCTCTAAGGGCCCATGTGGGTTTAGTGGCACTAGGTTTACTAGGAAGTTTGGTCCCACCTCAGAAGATGGAGAGGAGTTGGACCTCCTTATAAGGGTTTCTCTTCCGCATGCTATTGGAGCTTGAGAAGAGAAGAGGCCCTCGCACACTCCTCCCCCGCCACCCGCCTCGCCACGCCTCGTACGACGCGCCGCAGGTTGCGGGAATGAGCCGAGCCAAGCTCACACCTATGCGCTTATTTTTGCCAGTCAGTAACGGAGAGTTTTCTGATAGCTGGGACACGATTTGAGACGTCGGATCGTGGGCTGTCACGGACTCGGGCGTGGGTCGAGCCCAAGTCTCTCCACGTGGCTGCGCCTATATAAGTGTGAGGTGTCTCCTAACCTTAGCTGCCACGAATAGATCACATCTGCTCCACGCACTACGCCCACCGTCATTCCTTTGCTGCCCCTGGCGCCGGTGACTCCACCCCGTCCGCCGCGTACACGGTCGACGGGAGAGCAGGTCTCCGAAACCCCGCCTCTCCGAATCCTATACGGGAGAGAGGCGAATAGGTTCTTGGAAAGCGACCACGCGACTGCTCGCCTCTGATCCGCTACTTCCTCTACGTCCGCGTCGTCTTCGTCAACACCATGTCTCAGACCGAAGCCGACCGTCTCGCCGCCGAGAAGCTCGAGGCCGACAAGAAGGTAGCTGACGACGCCGCTGCTGCCACCGCCACCGCGGCTTCTGCCTGGTCTACTGGAGGGTATAACACGTTTATCCCGCTCCTATTTATTTTCGTATTAGCAGTACTAGCATTATGTGTAGATGTGTCTAATGTTTGCATAATACGTGCTTGTCTAGATTAGAATCAGTATGTCGTTAATTCTGTCAATGTCATGCTAGCGATTTATCTATGGATTAAATTAGTCAAAAAATTGCCTATTTACTCAACATATACAAGTACACAGGCACTTGTCAAAACTTTGTTAGAAATAACTCCTAGTATTGCACTTATTACTGCGGTATTTAATAAGTAGTTGCAGAGGTGCAGCAAGCACAACTGAACCAATGATTCCAAATACAGAGTTCGCCATTCAACACCGTCAACAAACTATATGAATCCTGGAATCTTGCGCCACTGAATTTATCAGACAACCAACAAAGTTTTCAAAAAGGAGTGTTTAATTGAGCAGATTCGCGCGAGAAATTCGCCACAATTTGCCTATTTCAGTTAAGGCATCGATAAGCAAGCATCAACGCGGAGAGAAAATTGGAGCAGAGATTCAGGCGCGCACCTTGGAGATGAGCCAGGCGCGGTCCATGCGCTTGGCGAAGTCGGAGGAGCTGCCGGGCGAGTCGACGGTGGAGGCCATGGGAGCGGCCAGCCGGTGCCCTAGCCGCCTGGGGGTGGGCGAGACGAGCTTCCGTATGCTCCCGGAAGGCGGCGGAGGGCCATGACCGTGGGCGGAGGAGGGAAAGGCAGCCGCGCAGGCGCCGCAGGCGGTCGCCGGCATCGGAAGTGGCTTCGAATCGTCGGAGAGGGGCTGAGACGCGAGAGAGCAGAGGCTGCTGCGGCCGTGGTCTTCCTGCAAGCCACGCGCGTTGTCACCGGTGTGAAGGTGCGCTGCTCGGCCGCTGACAGGTGGGACAGACGACCGTCGGGCCAATCGCGGGTCGCTTCTGGCTGCCGGGTGGTAGTTGCGATGCTGAGTTTTTCTTTTCTGCGATAATTAGCCTGGAAGAAAATAAGAAGCTGCAAACATTTTCAAATTTGCCATCTAAGGCTCCCTTCGCAATCCCTCCGCTCCGTAACTCCGTCGCGGAGCGGAGCGGCATACAGTACAAATATGAAGAGCGGCAAACAAGCTGCTCCACGCGCTTCGCTCTTTGGCGACAGAGCGATGGATTGCCGAACACAACCTAACTCGAAGAATTTTCTCTTTTCTTCGAAGAAGATACAACTTTACCCCAGAATTCGAATATCAAATTTGATCACAAAATTTTATCCTAATGCATATAGCCGAAGGCGTAAAAGTAACCGTGCATTTCAAAACCTATTCGGCGCCTTATGCGCCCCTTACTAGCAATCTGGTACACAGCTCTCACCCCAAATCCCACGCTAGAATCAATTGGACAGGTCCATCAAGCTGAACCGTTCTGGTTTTTCCGTAGGTTTTGGGAAGCTCACAAGCTTCCAATTGGTTTTTCGTTTTATTCTATTTTTTCTTTTCCTTTTCCTTTATCTTTTTTGTTTTTTATTTCAGTTTTTCCTTTTTTATTTTTATTTCTTGATTCATAAATTTTTTAATTCATGAACATTAAAAATTCACAAACTTTCTCCAAATTCTTGAAATTTTCCAATTTCATAAAAATAATTCAAATTCATGATTTTTTTTAAATTCGTGAACCTGTTTTCTCAAATTCATGAACACTTTTTAGATTCATGGTTTTTTTCAATTTTTCTGAACTTTTTTTAAATTCATGAACTTCAAATTTGTGAACTTTTTTCAAATTAAAATTAAAAAACCATTTTTGAATATCATGAACTTTTATCAAATTTTACATGGACTTTTTTCGAATTCATGAACTTTTGTCGGATTTGCGAACTTTTTTTGAACTCGCGAAATTTTTAATTCACAAACTTTTTATAAATTTGTGAACTTAAAAAATGGTTTGAACATCGTGATCTTTCATTAGATCTGTGAAGATTTTTCTTTGATTCATAAAAAGTTGGGGAGTGTTTTTACTTAAACCAGTATCTACTGCTTTTTTCCTGAACCAATAGCTACTGAGCAGTGGGCGAACCGCTTCGGTTAGCGTGCATGTGACGAGGAGCGAACGAGAAGCAGGGTGAAAGAAAGGGAACCATGAGCAGCTAGCGAACGAAGGGGCGAGCGCAGGAAAAAATGGGACTCGACCCAGACGGAACGTTAATGAGGGCCAACAGGGGAAACCGACGCTACATACGTTAATTAGGAGCTTCCCCATGGCATTACCTGGGGTGTCTCGATGCAGCCCACTACTAGGGATGGCAATGGGTACCCATTACCCACATACCATGCGGATAAAAACCCTATTAGGGTAAGGATACAAGACAAAAAGCTACCCATGGGTATGTAAATAGGGAAATCTCAAACCCATCGGATAGAGCGGGTACGGGTATGGGATCATATAACCAATACCCACATGCCCATGTACCCTTAATCGAACAAGTATGGAAAAATTACCGCTACCCTTTGTCATGAGTTTGTGAACTTAAAAATGTATGATTATGTACTGTTGTTTATGACTGTGTGTTGATATTTTGATGTGTTGTTGTTTACAAGAAAGTGTTGACCTTTATAAAATGAGGTGTGTTTATGATGTGTTGTTGTTTATAACTATGTATTGATGTTATTATGTGTCATTGTTTACAAATTATGATTGTCTCTTGTTGTTTATTGTTATGTGTCGCTCAAATTGATATATGCGAACATGGGTATTTTTACCCACGGGTACCCATTTACCCTGTCGGGCGACCGGTATGAGAAAAATCTGTACCCACTAGCGGGTATGGGTACGGGTGATGCTGGAAAACGTAGCATGCAATTTCAAAATTTTCCTACGCTTACGCATGATCTATCTAGAAAATGCATAGCAACAAGAGGGAAAGAGTGCGTCCACGTACCCTCGTAGATCGAAAGCGGAAGCATTTGACAACGCGGTTGATATAGTTGAACTTCTTCTCGTTTCGACCGATCAAGCACCGAACGTACGGCACCTCTGAGTTCTGCACACGTTCAGCTCGATGACATCCCTCGAACTCTCGATCCAGCAAAGTGTCGAGGGAGAGTTTCGTGAGCACGATGGCATGGTGACAATGATGGTGAAGTGATCCGCGCAGGACTTCGTCTAAGCACTACGAAGATATGACCAGAGGTGTAATCTGTGGATGGAGGCACCGCACACGGCTAACAGATGTTGTTGTGTGTTCTAGGCGCCTCCCCCCTCATAAATATATAGGTGGGAGGGAGAGGGAGCAGCCAAGGGGTGCCCAAGTAGCAGAATCCTACTTGGGGCCCTAGTGCAATCCCCCCTACCATAACTTCTGAAGGAGGAAGGAAGGAGGAGGGAGGAGGGAAGGAAGGAGGAGGGAGGAGGGAAGGAAGGGGGAGGCCGAATCCCTCCCCTTTCTTTCTCTCTTCTCCTCTTTCCTTCCCCTCCTATTTTGGCCTACATGGGGAGCACCAGCCCTTAGGGGCTGGTCTATCCTCCTCTTGGCCTATTAGGCCCATGTAGTTGCCGGGGATGCCCGGAACCCCTTCCGGTTACCCGATATGTATCTGGTACCCCCGGAACACTTCCGGTGTTCGAATACCATCGTCCTATATATCAATTTTTACCTCTCGATCATTTAGAGACTCCTCGTCATGTTTGTGATCTCATCCGGGACTCCGAACAACATTCGGTCACCAAATCACATAAATCATATAATACAAAACCGTCATCGAACGTTAAACGTGCAGACCCTACGGGTTCGAGAACTATGTAGACATGACCGAGACACCTCTCCGGTCAATAACCAATAGTGGAACCTGGATGCTAATATTGGTTCCTACATATTCTACAAAGATCTTTATTGGTACCTTAATGACAACATTACGTTATTCCCTTTGTCATCGGTATGTTACTTGCCCGAGATTTGATCGTCGATATCTACATACCTAGTTCAATCTTGTTACCGGCAAGTCCCTTTACTCATTCTGTAATACATTATTCCGCAACTAACTCATTAGTCACATTGCTTGCAAGGCTTCTTATGATGTGCATTACCGAGAGGGCCGAGAGATACCTCTCTGATACTCGGAGTGACAAATCCCAATCTCGATCTATGCCAACCCAACAAACACCTTCGGAGATACCTGTAGAGCATCTTTATAATCACCCAGTTACATTGTGATGTTTGATAGCACACAAGGTATTCCTCCGGTATCTGGGAGTTGCATAATCACATAGTCGAAGGAATATGTATTTGACATGAAGAAAGCAATGGCAAAAAAACTGAATGGTCAACATGATAAGCTAACAGATGGGTCTTGTCCATAACATCATTCTCCTAATGATGTGATCTCGTTCATCAAATGACAACACATGTCTATGGTTAGGAAACTTAACCATCTTTGATTAACGAGCTAGTCTAGTAGACGCTTACTAGGGACACGGTGTTTTGTCTATGTATCCACACATGTATCAAGTTTCCAGTTAATACAATTCTAGCATGAATAATAAACATTTATCATGATATAAGGAAATATAGAATAACAACTTTATTATTGCCTCTAGTGCATATTTCCTTCAGTCTCCCACTTGCACTAGAGTCAATAATCTAGATTACATTGTAATGATTCTAACACCCATGGAGTCTTAGTGTTGATCATGTTTTGCTCGTGAAAGAGGCTTAGTCAACGGGTCTGCCACATTCAGATCCATATGTATTTTGCAAACCTCTGTGTCTCCCTCCTTGACTTGATCACGGATGGAGTTGAAGTGTCTCTTGATGTGTTTGGTTCTTTTGTGATATCTGGATTCCTTCGCCAAGGCAATTGCTCCAGTATTGTCACAAAAGATTTTCATTAGACCCGATGCACTAGGTATTACACCTAGATCAGATATGAACTCCTTCATCCAGACTCCTTCATTCGCTGCTTCCGAAGCAGCTATGTACTCCGCTTCACATGTAGATCCCGACACGACACTTTGCTTGGAACTGCACCAACTGACAGCTCCACCATTCAATATAAATATGTATCCGGTTTGTGAGTTAGAGTAATCCGGATCAGTGTCAAAGCTAGCATCGACATAACCATTTACGATGAGCTCTTTGTCACCTCCATAAATGAGAAACATATCGTTAGTCCTTTTCAGGTACTTCAGGATGTTTTTCACCGCTGTCCAACGATCCACTCCTGGATTACTTTGGTACCTCCATGCTAGACTTATAGCAAGGCACACATCAGGTTTGGTACACAACATTCCATACATGATAGAACCTATGGATGAGGCATAGGAAATGACTTTCATTTTCTCTCTATCTTTTGTAGTGGTCGGGCATTGAGTCTGACTCCACTTCACACCTTGTAATACAAGCAAGAACCCTTTCCTTGAATGATCCATTTTGAACTTCTTCAAAAGTTTTTCAAGGTATGTGCTTTGTGAAAGTCCAATTAAGCATCTTGATCTATCTCTATAGATCTTGATGCCCAATATATAAGCAGCTTCACCGAGGTCTTTGATACGTCTCCGTCGTATCTACTTTTCCAAACACTTTTGCCCTTGTTTTGGACTCTAACTTGCATGATTTGAATGGAACTAACCTGGACTGACGCTGTTTTCAGCAGAATTGCCATGGTGTTATTTATGTGCAGAAACAAAAGTTCTCGGAATGACCTGAAACTCCACGGAGCATCTTTTTGGAAATAATAAAAAATATTGGTAAAAGATCAAGACCAGGGGGCCCACACCCTAGCCACGAGGGTGGGGGGCGCGCCTGCCCCCCTAGGCGCGCCCCCTACCTCGTGGCCCCCCTGGAGCTCCTCCGACCTCAACTCCAACTCTATATATTCACTTTCGGGGAGGAAAAAATAAAGGAGAAGGATTCATCGCGTTTTACGATACGGAGCCACCGCCAAGCCCTAAAAACTCCCGGGAGGGCTGATCTGGAGTCCGTTCGGGGCTCCGGAGAGGGGAATCCATCGCCATCGTCATCATCAACCATCCTCCATCACCAATTTCATGATGCTCACCGCCGTGCGTAATTCCATCGTAGGCTTGCTGGGCGGTGATGGGTTGGATGAGGTTTATCATGTAATCGAGTTAGTTTTGTTAGGGTTTGATCCCTAGTATCCACTATGTTCTGAGATTGATGTTGCTATGACTTTGCTATGCTTAATGCTTGTCATTAAGGCCCGAGTGCCATGATTTCAGATCTGAACCTATTATGCTTTCATCAATATATGAGTGTTCTTGATCCTATCTTGCAAGTCTATAGTCACCTACTATGTGTTATGATCCGGCAACCCCGAAGTGACAATAATTGGGATCACTCCCGGTGATGACCGTAGTTTGAGGAGTTCATGTATTCACTATGTGTTAATGCTTTGGTCCGGTACTCTATTAAAAGGAGGCCTTAATATCCCTTAGTTTCCGCTAGGACCCCGCTGTCACGGGAGGGTAGGACAAAAGATGTCATGCAAGTTCTTTTCTATAAGCATGTATGACTATATTCGGAATACATGCCTACATTACATTGATGAATTGTAGCTAGTTCTGTGTCACCCTAGGTTATGACTGTTACACGATGAACCGCATCCGACATAATTCTCTATCACCGATCCATTGCCTACGAGCTTTCCATATATTGTTCTTCGCTTATTTACTTTCCCGTTGCTATTGTTACAATCACTACAAAATACCAAAAACATTACTTTTGTTATCATTACCTTTTGCTACCGTTATCACTACTATCATATTACTTTGCTACTAAACACTTTGCTGCAGATATTAAGTTTCCAGGTGTGGTTGAATTGACAACTCAGCTGCTAATACTTGAGAATATACTTTGGCTCCCCTTGTGTCGAATCAATAAATTTGGGTTGAATACTTTACCCTCGAAAACTGTTGCGATCCCCTATACTTGTGGGTTATCAAGACTATTTTCTGGCGCCGTTGCCGGGGAGCATAGCTCTATTCTTTGAGTCACTTGGGATTTATATCTGCTTATCATTATGAAGAACTTGAAAGATCCAAAAACCAAGATTTATCCCTCAACTACGAGGGGAGGTAAGCAACTCCCATCTAGCTCTGCACTTGATTCACCTTCTGTTTTGAGTAAGCTTGCGACACCTAAACCTGCTTCTGCTATTGATTTTGATATGTCGCATGTTATTGATGATGCCACTTCTGCTATGCATGATACTTATGATGAAACTACTTCTATGCTTGATACTACTTGCCACTTGGTGAATTTCTTGATGAACAACTTGCTAGGGCTAGAGAAAATGAAATTATTGAAACTGATAATATTGATGAAAGTGATGATGAAGACTCTCCCCCTAATAAATATGAATTGCCTGTTGTTCCTGAGGTTTATGTTATGGATGAAAAAGCTACTAGAGCTATTTTAGCTTGCAATGATAGATATGATATAAAGAGGTTATTAGCTAAATGGAAGCAGCAATCCCTTAATGCTAGAATGAAACCTGACCCTGCTTTTTCTACTTCACCTATCTGTGTTACTGATAAGGATTATGAATTCTCTGTTGATCCTGATATAATTACTTTGGTTGAATCTGATCTTTGTATGGCTATGAATCTGAAACTGTTGTGGCACATCTTACTAAATAGAGGGAAAACTTTGTTTTTGCCACTCTAGTTTTTGCCAACTTTTCTTATGCCACTCTAGAATTTGACATTTCACATTTGCCACTCTTAGCTTTTGACAATATATCACATTTGCCATTCCATGGCAAAAGCAAAAAAAATAGAGTGGCAATTGTGATACATGTCAAAAGCTAAGAGTGGCAAATGTGAAATGAAAAATTATCGTTTTTGCCACAGAATGGCAAAAGTGATGTATTATCAAAAGCTAAGAGTGGCAAAAGCGAGATGTCAAATTCTAGAGTGGCATAAGCAAAGTTGGCAAAAACTAGAGTGGCAAAAACAAAGTTTTCCCCTAAATGATGAGAGAACTCGCTACTTTTATATCCTTAAAATATTTTCGTTCTCATTAAAGGGTGATGCTAAGATATGGTTTAATTCTCTTGATCCTGGTTGTGTGCGTAGTCCCCAGGATATGATTTATTACTTCTCTGCTAAATATTTCCCTGCTCATAAGAAACAAGCTACTTTAAGGGATATATATAATTTTGTGCAACTTGAAGAAGAGAGTCTCCCACAAGCTTGGGGGAGGCTTATCCAATTACTTAATGCTTTGCCTGATCATCCTCTTAAGAAAAATGAAATACTTGATATCTTTTATAATGGACTAACTGATGCTTCCAGAGATTACCTAGATAGTTGTGCTGGTTCTGCTTTCAGGGAAAGAACACCGGATGAAGCTGAAATTCTATTAAATAACATGTTGACTAATGAAAATAATTGGACACTTCCTGAGCCTATTCCTAAACCAACTCCGAAGAAGTGAGGTGTTCTATTTCTCAGTCCTGAAGATATGCAAGAGGCAAAGAAATCCATGAAAGAAAAGGGTATTAAAGCTGAAGATGTTAAGAATTTACCTCCTATTGAAGAAATACATGGTCTTAATTCACCGCCTATCGAAGAAATGCATAATTTTAATCCATCTCCTATTGAAGAAACACATGGTCTTGATAACCCGACACAGGCAGTAAAGGTAAATTCTCTCTATAGATATGATAAAGCTGAAATCCCATTTACTAAGTTTGCTAGCCCATGCTTAGATGAGTTTGATAAATTTATGGTTAAGCAAGAAGACTTCAATGCTTATTTTGGTAGAGAATTAAAACGTAGTGTTGATATGCTTGAACACTTGGGTGATTATATGGCTAATGTCAAAGGTGAACTTAAACTTATTAGTAAACATGCTTCTATGGTTACCACTCAAGTAGAACAAGTACTTAAAGCTCAAAATGATTTGCTCAATGAATTGAATAGTAAGAATAAGGATTTTGCTGTTAGAGTGGCTACTAGAACTGGTAAAATGACTCAGGAACCTTTGTATCCTGAAGGCCACCCTAAGAGAATTGAGCAAGATTCTCAGAGAAATAATATAGATGCACCTAGTCCTTCTAAAAGGAAGAAAAAGAAAAATGATAGGACTTTGCATGCTTCTAGTGAACCTATTGCTGAAACACCTGAGAATCCAAATGATATTTCTATTTCTGATGCTGAAACACAATCTGGTAATGAACCTGAAACTAGTAATAATGTTAATGATAATGTTCATGATGATGCTCAACCCAGCAATGATAATGATATAGAAATTGAACTTGTTGTTGATCTTGATAACCCACAATCAAAGAATCAAGTTATGATAAGACAGACTTTGTTGCTAGGAAACATGGTAAAGAAAAAGAACCATGGGTTCAGAAACCCATGCCTTTTCCTCCCAAACCATCCAAGAAAAAGGATGATGAGGATTTTGAGCGCTTTGCTGAAATGATTAGACCTATCTTTTTGCGTATGCGATTAACTGATATGCTTAAAATGAATCCTTATGCTAAGTACATGAAAGAAATTGTTACTAATAAAACAAAGATACCAGAAGCTGAAAGTTCCACCATGCTTGCTAATTATACCTTTAAAGGTGGAATACCTAAAAACTTAGGAGATCCAGGAGTACCCACTATACCATGCTCCATTAAAAGAAATTATGTTAAAACTGCTTTATGTGATCTTGGAGCTGGTGTTAGTGTTATGCCTCTCTCTTTATATCGTAGACTTGATTTGAATAAGTTGACACCTACTGAAATAACTTTGCAAATGGCCGATAAATCAACTGCTATACCTGTCGGTATTTGTGAGGATGTGCCTGTTGTGGTTGCAAACATTACTATTTTAACGGACTTTGTTATTCTTGATATTCCTGAGGACGATAGTATGTCTATTATTCTTGGAAGACCCTTTTTGAATACTGTAGGGGCTGTTATTGATTGCAATAAAGGCAATGTCACTTTTCATGTTAATGGTAATGAGCATACGGTACACTTTCCGAGGAAACAACCTCAAGTTCATAGTATTAATTCTATTGGAAAAATTCCATCGATTAGTTTTGGAGGTTTTGAATTTCCTCTACCTACTATCAAGAAGAAATATGATATTCTTATTGTTGGGGATGTGCATATCCCCGTTGAGGTAACCTACTGTTATTCAAAAATTCTCCGGTTCCATGTTATTCGGAATGAGGTTGTTAACAAGACTTGATCAACCTTGTTAGTGGATTCCTTTTGATGATCATGAGATGGATGAATTTAGAAAACACAACTCTCTGTACCCTCCTTTTACTTTCTGTTATTTATATTAAATAAAATACAACAATATTTTCTGTCTGTTATCTGAATTATCCGTGCAATATAAAAATACCTTGAAAATAAAAGTTCTCCAAATGCCCTGAAATTTAAATATGATTTTTTCTAGAATATTTGAGAATAATTGGCACTGAGAACACAACAGGGGGGCATCCACCTGGCCACGAGGGTGGAGGGCGCTCCCTACCCCCCTGGACGCGCCCCCTACCTCGTGGGCCCACGGTGGCCCTCCTCCACTTATTCCTGCACCCACACACTCCTTCCTCCCATAAACACCATTATCCAGTTCAAACCCGAGTCCAAGATCATTTTGCTGCCATTTTCGATCTCCTCGCTCAAAGCACCTCTCACAAAACTGCTTGGGGGATTGTTCCTTGGTATGTGACTCCTCCATTGGTCCAATTAGTTTTTGTTCTAGTGCTTTATTCATTGCATATTTTTGCTGCCTAGGTGACCATGTTCTTGAGCTTGCATGTCAAATTTATGTGGTTCCAAGTAGTTTTGATGCATGATATAGGCTCTAGGCACTTGTAGGAGTAGTTGCTATCAATTTTGTTGAGCTTGTTTCACTTTTATTTTGAAGTTACTAAAAATTTCAGAATTTTTCAGAAAATAATGAAGGGATTTTTGAGGGGCTCATCGAGCCGAAGCTCAAAGGAAAAGCAAAATGAAGAAGCAAAGAAGCCCAAATATAATCTGCTTCGCACTGCGGAGGTTCGGCCGTGTGAATGGCCCTTCGATGATTTCTTGAGAGCAACCGGGATTTATGAGGATTTTTATGAATTGGCTAAGAATTCAGGCCTCACCGACTTCCTCCGCGACCAACGCAAACATTATCTCTTACTCACCAACACTTTTGTACAAAACTTCTACTATTATCCTAGGGAGTCACCTCATTCGGTAGAGTTTCATTTATATGATGTGGTTAATAAGATGTCACTATATGAATTTTGCAGGGTTTGTAAAATACCTTTCGAGGGTAGCTTAGAGGAACCACATCGTAAAGATGTGGATGGGTTTATTGACACTATCACTGTAGGGGAAACTAGGAAGGTTTCCGATGCAAGAATCACTAGCATACATTTTCCTGTTTTACGCTACTTTGCAATATTTGCTAGTCGTTGCTTAATTGGTCGCGGAGACTGTGGAAACCTTAGTGTTCCTGATATTTTTATTTTGTTCCATGGTTTATTCCGTGATGACTCTGTTAGTATGGGCGTTATTATTGCTAAACGGTTAAGTCTGAACCGTACAAAGGGGCCCATCTTTGGTGGTATCTATGCTTCACGCCTTCCTGCATATTATAACATACCTATTAGGCACTATGAAAAAGAAAAAAAATGTTGCCTACTGTTTATTTAGATTATAAGAGTATGGTAGCGCATGATTTTATTATAAAGAATAGGGAAGGGGAGCTTAAATACAAATTGTTCTTTAATAAACGTCATCTTGAGACTATCACCTTGCCTGCTCCTTCCTTGTTTGATTTATCTACAGGCCAGTACCTCGTCTCGCCGGAGGACATTCACGCCTACTGGAACCCTACATCAGCCACATAGCCAGAGTCGGAACCACAAATTGATCCTCCACGACAGTCTAATTACCAGTGGGATCCGGAGATGATTGCCAACCAGTGGCAATCAGAGTCTTCTTCTTCTCAGTACGACCCCAACTATTACTATGGATATCCGCCAGGCCAACCGTGGCCATAGACCAACTTAGGCCAAAAGCCTAAGCTTGGGGGAGTACGTATTTCTCACCGACATTACATTCATATTCACACACTCATTGCCAGATGTCGGTGCTCATACTTTTTCATTGTATCATCCATGCTAGTTTATTTTCTCTTTTTATGCTTCCTTCTTGTGTGTTTAATAAACCTTAAGAAAAACAAAAAATTAGTTTTAGCTTTTAATTAGTTTAGTTTCCATGCTTGTAGTAGTAATTAAAAAGAAAACCCAAAAAGATTTCATGTTCTTCTTTTGCTTGTTGGGAACTTTCCCGTGTAAATAGTTTTATTTCTTTTCTTTTCCTTTGGGGGTCGATAGCAGAAGATCATAATTAAATTGTTGAAGTGGCTCTGATATGCATTATTGTTGATCTGACAAAAGAGCCCATATTGCCTTGTCTTCTCCTGTTTATGGAATGCTTGCAGATTCCAGCTTAGTCCAATGTACGTGCACTATTATTATTATCCACATCGTTCGGTCGTGCAAGTGAAAGGCAATTATGATGATATATGATGGACTGACTGAGATGAGAAAAGCTGGTATGAACTCGACCTATCTTGTTTTTGTAAATATGATTAGTTCATCGTTCCTGATTCAGTCTATTATGAATAAACATGTTTGCAATGACAACTAGAGATCATAGTTTCTTATGCCATGCTTAATTAGCTAGGAGTTTATAGTGGTTTATGATGGAGTCACATACCTAGGGTAGGGTCACGGACCTGATCTAAGTACCCTGCCCGAGGACACCCTTAGAAGAGATCACCTTCCAGTCGACCTACGAGGGACTCACTCGACTGACTTGAAGGACTCGACCACGAAGACTCACTCGACCACCAGAAGGTCAAGAAGCACTCTGCACTGCAACAGCCTGTAATTAAGTAGACTTTATGATAGTAAAGACACTTTATGTGGGGCGTTACCTGTAACGCCCCGGACTTAATACACCTTAAACCCTTCATTACGTGGGCTGGCTGGGGACCTGGCGCACTCTATATAAGCCACCCCCCTCCACAGGCAGAAGGGTTCGGCACCTTGTAATCCATATACACAAGATCCACTCGACCGCCTCCGGGCTCCGAGACGTAGGGCTTTTACTTCCTCCGAGAAGGGCCTGAACTCGTACATCTCTTGTGTTTACAACCTCTCCATAGCTAGGACCTTGCCTCTCCATACCTACCCCCACTCTACTGTCAGACTTAGAACCACGACAGTTGGCGCCCACCGTGGGGCAGGTGTTTTAGCGATTTTGTGGAGAAGTTGCGATTCTTCCGAGTACTTTCATCATGGTGGCTGCTGGAGTTTTGGTCGAGGGTCGAGAGATCCGTCTCGGTGCTCTCACCTTCGTCGCCGACGACTCCGCCTGGCTCCAGGAGGCTCCACTCGACGTCGATGCGCTCCCCGTCCGCGGTGCGATGCATTTTCGCGCATGTGTCCCCGGCGTTCTACTGCGGCAACCGTCGACCCTGTATCAGTCGACTCCCCCGTCGGCCACCCTCCTGGTCTCCCGCCAGCATAAGCGCTCGGGCCGGTCGAGGCTTCAGCGGTGGGTGAGGCACGCGGTGGCTCGCCAGACGGCCACCACCCAAGTTGCGGCAATCGATCCCGACGAATCTCTCTACGGCCTGTTCGATCTGTCGACTGGCTCCGTAAAGACTGCATCCGAGTGCGATAGCAGTGATCCAGCGGCGGAAATCCTGATGGTCGACGGGCCCCGCAGTCCCCCTGGCTTCGCCCGTGATGGTGGGGCAGGCGACGGAGGCGACCCCGCACGAGACCACGAAGAGTACCAGCCCGAGCCACTCGACTCTCTGCAAAGAGAGGAACTTCGCCGCAGGAACGTGGATGCCCTGCGTACTCCCATCGCAGGAGAAACCCCCGAGGCTCGCGCCTTGGAGGAGGCGCGTTTGGCCAATTTGGCCGAACGCACTCGACTGGAGAATCTTCAGCGAGCACTCGACGAGCGCGCGCGGCAACGAGTTCCCGACACCAGTCGACGTCAACTCTTCCCGCCGACTCAGGTATATCGAACCCTAGTCCAGAATTTAGCAGCTGCGACCCGTATTGCAGAGTCCATCCAGCCCTCTCAGTTGGAAGCTGGCAGAGGCTTGATGCAGATCAGGGATCTGCTCCGGGCAGCAGGCGATCAGAATTCGGCCGTATCGCAGTCGCGCAACAGAATTCACAGTCGATCCGTCGCTGCGAATACTGTTCAGTCGGCTCACAGCCCCAGATCGCCTCCGCGGCGTGAAGGGCGCGAGAATTGGCGAGACCAATATGGAGACCGACACGACCGAGATGATAGGCGTCGAGTGCCCAATTCCCCTCCGAGGGGTGGGTCTTACGCTCCTCGGCAGCAAGATGACAGACGTCAGCTCAGTGCAGGGCGAAGAGTTCCAGTCGACCCTAGAGAACCAGGCTTCGATGCGCGATCCATTATCGTTCAAGGCTTGGTCGACCAGAACAGAGCCCATCGAGGTGGACTCGACAGAGATGCGCCCACGAGCAGTCGAGTGCATGTTTCTGGTCCTGAATGTTTCAGCAGAGCTATCAGAGCCGCAGTGATCCCTCCCAATTTCAGGTTGGCAACAGGAGTCAGCAAGTTCACTGGTGAGTCTAAGCCTGAAACTTGGCTTGAGGACTACCGAGTGGCGGTTCAGATTGGTGGTGGGAACGACGAGGTGGCCATGAAGCATTTGCCCCTCATGCTGGAAGGTTCTGCTAGGGCATGGTTGACTCAATTACCTCCTAGCAGCATTTACACTTGGGAAGATCTGTCCCGAGTGTTCATCAGAACGTTTGAAGGAACTTGCAAGCGACCGGCTGGATTGACGGAGCTGCAAGTCTGCATGCAGAAGACCAATGAGACCCTCAGGGAGTATATTCAGAGATGGATCACTTTGCACCATACTGTGGAGAATGTGTCTGATCATCAGGCAGTCTGCGCCTTTAAGGATGGTGTCAAGAACAGAGAATTGAGTTTGAAATTTGGTCGAACCGGTGACATGACCTTGAGTCGGATGATGGAGATTGCTACCAAGTACGCCAACGGTGAAGAAGAAGACCGACTCCGAAGCGGCAAGCACAAGCCGAGTCAGTCGGAAAAGGGAAACACCAGTCGGAAACAGAAGCGGAAGGCCGAACCGGCAGCTCCTCGGGAGGCTCTGGCCGTGAGTCAGGGAAAGTTTAAAGGGAAACCAAAAGGATCCTGGAACCCTAAGAAGGTAAAGGATAAAGAAGGGAACGACGTGATGGATATGCCGTGTCACATCCACACGAAGAAAGACGAAGAGGGGAATATCATCTACCCGAAGCATACCACTCGCCAATGTCGACTCCTGATCCAGCAGTTTCAGGGAAAACAGTCTAAAGACAAGGAGAAGGAGTCGGACAAGGCCGAAGACAAGGAGGACAGTGAGGAAGGATATCCGCATATCAACTCCACTCTGATGATCTTTGCAGATGTGGAAAGCAAGAGTCGATTGAAAGTTATTAACCGTGAGGTGAACATGGTTACCCCAGCAAAAGCAAATTATCTGAGATGGTCCCAAACACCCATCACATTCGACCAATCTGATCACCCGACTCATATTGCCACCCCTGGGAGGCAAGCTTTGGTGGTCGATCCAGTTGTCGAAGGCACTCGACTGACAAAAGTGCTGATGGACGGTGGTGGTGGGCTGAATTTGTTGTATGCAGACACACTGAAAGGAATGGGCATTCCGATGTCCCGACTGAGCACCAGTAACATGAGCTTTCATGGAGTTATACCAGGGAAGAAAGCCGAGTCACTCGGCCAAATAGCTCTGGACGTGGTGTTTGGTGATTCGAAACATTTTCGCAAAGAGAAGTTGACGTTTGAGGTCGTGGATTTTCAGAGTGCATATCATGCCATTTTGGGGAGACCAGCTTATGCACGGTTCATGGCTCGACCATGTTACGTGTACCTCAAATTGAAGATGCCCGACCCCAAAGGAGTGATCACTGTCACCGGTGATCGGAAAAAGGCAGAAGAGTGCTTCCAGAAGGGCTCAAAGATTGCTGATTCCCAGGTGACAGCGGTCGAGTTCGAAGAATACAAGCAAAACGCAGATCCGAGTGACTTGCTGCGATCCAAGAAACCCGCCACAGAATCTGCATTTCAGTCGTCCGGTGAGACGAAGCCTGTTCACATTCACCCGACCGACCCCGATGCAGCTCCGACCCACATCTCCATGACACTCGACCCGAAATAGGAAGAAGCGCTCATCCAGTTCCTCCGTGAGAACTGGGACATTTTTGCATGGAAGCCCGCTGACATGCCAGGTGTTCCCAGGGGACTGGCTGAGCATCGCCTAAGAGTCGACTCATCTGCAAAACCAGTCAAAGAGCATCTTCGGCGGTCCGCCGTCCAGAAGAGAAAAGCCATTGGTGAGGAAGTGGCTCGACTGTTGGCGGCAGGATTTATCCGAGAGATATACCACTCCGAGTGGCTCGCTAATGTCGTCATGGTTCCTAAGAAGGACAAATCACTCCGAATGTGCATTGATTTCAAGCACATCAACCGGGCCTGCCCGAAAGATCATTGTCCTCTCCCTCGCATAGATCAAATTGTTGACTCGACCGCGGGATGCGAGAGATTGTCTTTTCTAGACGCCTACTCCGGGTACCACCAGATCCGTCTGTACGGACCCGACGAGGTAAAAACAGCTTTCATCACTCCATTCGGGTGCTTCTGCTATATCACCATGCCATTCGGCCTCAAGAATGCCGGAGCCACATTTATGCGAATGATTCAGAAGTGTCTACTCACTCAAATCAGTCGGAATGTGGAAGCGTATATGGATGATATCGTCGTCAAGTCACGAAAAGGTTCCGATCTGCTCGCTGACCTCGCCGAAACATTTGCCAACCTCAGAAGGTATGATATCAAGCTCAATCCATCAAAGTGCACATTCGGAGTTCCTGGTGGCAAGTTACTCGGTTTTCTCATTTCCGAGCGAGGGATCGACGCTAATCCAGAGAAGATCGGCACTATTCTCTGAATGAAACGCCCTGTGCGAGTGCACAATGTCCAGAAGCTTACTGGATGCTTGGCCGCATTAAGTCGATTCATCTCATGACTCGGTGAAAAGGCATTGCCTCTTTACCGACTGATGAAGAAGGCAGACAAGTTCGAGTGGACTCCAGAAGCTGATGCAGCGTTTGCCGAGCTAAAAGCGCTGCTCTCCACCCAGCCGGTGCTTGCTGCTCCAATCAGCAAAGAGCCTTTGTTGCTTTATATCGCAGCCACAGGACAAGTCGTTAGTACTGTGCTTACGGTCGAGCGGGAAGAAGAAGGAAAAGCTTTCAAAGTTCAGCGCCCAGTGTATTATTTGTCTGAAGTCTTGACTCCATCCAAGCAAAGATATCCTCATTATCAGAAGCTTGTGTATGGAATATACATGACCACAAAGAAGGTTGCTCATTATTTCTCTGATCATTCCATCACAGTCGTCAGCGACACTCCACTATCAGAGATCTTGCACAACAGAGATGCAACTGGTCGAGTGGCTAAATGGGCGATTGAACTTCTTCCCCTTGATATCAAGTTTGAGGCAAAGAAAGCCATTAAGTCCCAGGCAATAGTAGATTTCCTTGCCGAGTGGATTGAACAGCAGCAGCCGACTGAAGTTCACTCGGAGCATTGGACCATGTTCTTTGATGGCTCTAAGATGTTGAATGGTTCCGGTGCTGGGGTTGTCCTGGTTTCCCCCAGAGGAGATAAGCTCAGATATGTGCTCCAGATTCACTTTGATTCCTCCAACAATGAGGCAGAATATGAGGCCCTCTTATACGGATTGCGCATGGCCATTTCACTCGGCGTCCGTCGCCTGATGGTCTATGGCGACTCGGATTTAGTGGTCAACCAAGTGATGAAGGAGTGGGACGTGAGAAGCCCAGCCATGACTGGATACTGCAGTGCAGTGAGGAAGCTGGAAAAGAAGTTCGAGGGGTTGGAGCTCCATCATATACCCCGACTGAAAAATCAAGCAGCTGATGATCTAGCAAAGATAGGTTCCAAGAGAGAAGCCATTCCGAGTGGTGTGTTCTTGGAGCATATACACACTCCGTCAGTCAAAGAAGATCCTTTCACCGAAGAAGCTCCACAGCCCAAGAGTGCCACAGATCCGACTGAGGTTGAAGTCCCAGCAGTGGTCGACTTGGTCATGGAGGTCTTGGTGGTCATTCCCGACTGGACAGTTCCATATATCGCATATATCCTGAGAAAAGAGCTCCCGGAGGATGAGGAAGAGGCTCGACAGATCGTCCGTCGATCTAAAGCTTTTACCGTAATCAAAGGGCAGTTATACAGAGAAAGCGCGACTGGAGTTGGTCAGAAGTGCATAACACCAGAAGAAGGTCGAATCATCCTTAATGATATCCACTCGGGAACCTGTGGTCATCATGCATCCTCTCGGACCATCGTGGCCAAAGCATACCGAGCCGGATTTTACTGGCCAAAGGCGAATGAGATGGCAAAGGAAATAGTGGATAAGTGCGAAGGATGTCAGTTCTACTCGAATATGTCACACAAGCCTGCATCAGCTCTGAAGACCATTCCACTCGTCTGGCCTTTCGCAGTATGGGGGTTGGACATGGTCGGTCCTTTGAGAACAGGTCGAAGTGGCTTCACGCATGTACTAGTGGCAGTCGACAAGTTCACCAAGTGGATTGAGGCTAAACCAATCAAGAACCTTGACGCCGGTGCTGCTGTTAGCTTCATCAGGGAACTGATATTCAGATATGGAGTCCCGCACAGCATCATTACGGATAATGGGTCGAACTTTGACTCGGAGGAATTCAGAGATTTCTGTAACTCTCAAGGCACACGAGTCGACTACGCTTCAGTCGCCCATCCGCAGTCGAATGGACAAGCAGAGCGAGCCAATGGCCTGATTCTCAAGGGATTGAAACCCCGACTGATGCGTGATCTCAAGCATGCAGCTGGAGCTTGGGTCGACGAACTTCCCTCGGTGCTTTGGGGACTGCGGACCACACCTAATCGGTCGACCAGAAGAACTCCATTCTTCTTGGTCTACGGAGCTGAAGTAGTCTTGCCGAGTGATCTTCTACACAATGCTCCTCGAGTTGAAATCTACAACGAAGCAGAAGCTGAACAAGCGCGGCAGGACGCAGTCGACCTTTTAGAGGAAGAAAGGGAGATGGCTCTGATCCGGTCGACCATCTACCAACAAGATTTGCGTCCTTTCCACGCCAGAAATGTGAGGGGTCGAGCCTTCCAGGAAGGAGATTTAGTTCTCCGAGTGGATCAGAAGAAACAACACAAGCTTGCTCCTTCTTGGGAAGGACCCTTCATCGTCACCAAAGTTCTCCACAACGGGGCGTACCATCTTTACAACGTCGAACATAATATCGACGAGCCCCGAGCTTGGAATGCGGAACTACTCCGCCCATTTTACACTTAAGTTTAATCACTCGGATGAGTTGCAATAAAGTACTTCTATAGTTCATGGATCTCAAAATAATAGTGTCATACTTCCTCCATAATTTTTGTCACTTTTTATTTTGTCCAATAAAATTTTCCCTTCAGTGGGTGACTTAGCCGCGAATCCGTTTCGCCTAAGTTTGTAAAAATCCTACCGAGTGGTGAGCCAGACTCCCACTCAAAGGCTTACTTGCGAATCCGTTTCGCCTAAGATTAAATAAAATCCTACCGAGTGGTAAGCCAGACTTCCACTCGGAGGCTTAGCTGCGAATCCGTTTCGCCTAAGATTAAATAAAATCCTACCGAGTGGTAAGCCAGACTTCCACTCGGAGGCTTAGCTGCAGTCCAAGTACTCGCCTAAGATATAAAAATCCTACCGAGTGAAGAGCAAACCTCTCACTCGGAGGCTTAGCTGCAGTCCTAGTACTCGCCTAAGATTAAATAAAATCCTACCGAGTGGTAAGCCAGACTTCCACTCGGAGGCTTAGCTGCAGTCCAAGTACTCGCCTAAGATATAAAAATCCTACCGAGTGAAGAGCAAACCTCTCACTCGGAGGCTTAGCTGCAGTCCCAGTACTC
>NC_041388.1:384410617-384483096 GCF_002162155.2 Triticum dicoccoides
GGCTTAGCTGCAGCCCAGTGCTCGCCTAAGATATAAAAATCCTACCGAGTGAAGAGCAAACCTCTCACTCGGGAGCTTAGCTGCAGCCCAGTGCTCGCCTAAGATATGAAAATCCTACCGAGTGAAGAGCAGACCTCTCACTCGGGGGCTTAGCTGCAGTCCAAGTGCTCGCCTAAGATATAAAAATCCTACCGAGTGAAGAGCAAACCTCTCACTCGGGGGCTTAGCTGCAGCCCAGTGCTCGCCTAAGATATAGAAATCCTACCGAGTGAAGAGCAAACCTCTCACTCGGGGGCTTAGCTGCAGTCCAAGTACTCGCCTAAGTTATGAAAATCATACCGAGTGAAGAGCAAACCTCTCACTCGAGGGCTTAGCTGCAGCGCAGTGCTCGCCTAAGTGGATTAAGGAATAAGTCGACTGCAGTGAGCGTCTTGCTTTGAGCCTGCAAAAGACATTTCGAGCCAAAAGCAATCATATTCAAACACCAAGTTCAAGTTGGGATCGATTCCAAAAGGAACCGAAAGTGCTCAGGCACTAAGCCTGTTAAAGTTTATCGGTTACAACTCCACTCGGCATACCGAGGCAAATTTAAAGCGTCAAGTTTAGAAGAAGTTTTTTACCCCTCCTGCGGAGGGCTGGAAGGTGCAACAAACTCATCAAGATCAATTCCATCTGCGATCCGAGTGGCAGCAGCAAGGAAAGTTTCCATAAAGGACCTGAAGTCGTGTTTCTTGGTGTTGGCCACCCGGAGGGCCGCCAGCTTGTCTTCTCGCGCATCTTTGCAGTGGACTCGGGCCAGACACAGAGCAACATCTGCACCGCACCGAGCCGAGGACTTTTTCCACTCCTGCACTCGACCAGGGACTGTGTTCAAGCGAGCCATCAACGACTCGAGGTCGTTCTGGAGTGTCTCCCCAGGCCAGAGCGTCAAGTCGATGCGAGATGTGGCGACCTTCAGCCTTGCAAGATAGTCCACGACAGCTGCAACACGGGACTCCAGTCGGAAAACATTCATGGCAACTTCGTCGTTCACCGGAGAATTGACGGGGTCAAGGTTTGGTTCCAGCCGGCTAGTTTCTTCTTCAAAGTTTTGACAAAATTCTGCAAGGACGATCACTGAGTCAAGGCAATGGTCGAATGGAAAAACCACGATTGGAAATGATTGCCGAGCATAGAGATTTACCTTCAAGCATAAGAAACAGCTTCTTGGCAAGACCATTCAGGAAGGCCTCCAGATCTTTTTTCTTCCCAAGAGCAGCTTTCAGATTGGTATTTTCTTGCTCAAGCTTTGCGACTGAAGCTAACTTCTCGTCAACAAGCTTGATCTTCTCAGCTAGTTCAAGGTCTTTCTTCCGTTGGACCTCCCTCACCTTACCTGCAAGTTACAGCAAGATCAGATTTTGAAACAAATGAAGGGAAAAAGCAGTCGTCAAGGTCTCACCAAACATACCTTCGGTCTCCTCCTTTGCCTTCGTCAGATTCTCCTGAACCAGTTTCAAATTCAGCTCGAGCTGAATGTGCTTGTTTTCCAGCTCAGAGTAGCGAGCCACAAGATCACAGGAGTTCTGCGAAGAACCAATCGACTAAATGTCAAATATAATTCACTTCCGAGTGAAAAAGGAAAAATCACGCGTTTCTAAGACTACAGCCGAATACAAGCATTCGACTGTAGTCTCGGGGACTACACCCAGTGGGTGCACTCAGCGTGCCCCCACTAATCCTATTGAAGATAAAGTCGACCAGTCGACCTCAAAAAAGAGATATATTCTTTAAGACTGTAATCGACTGCCAGCAGTCGACCACAGTCTCGGGGACTACACCCAGTGGGTGCACTCAGCGTGCCCCCACCGGTTTGCGAAATCCATTTGACATAGTCGAATGACGGAAAGACTGAAATTATAAAGCCTAAGGCCGACTGCCAGCAGTCGACCTTAGCCTTGGGGACTACACCCAGCGGGTGCACTCAGCGTGCCCCCGCTAACACGGAGTTTAACTCGACACACCCAGTGGGTGACTACTATAAATTCTGGAAAGAAAAGTTTTTGATAGCATATCCTAACAGAACAAACGGTGGTCGACTGACCTGAACATTGCTTTGGAGGGCGGAACTGGCGTCGTAAGCTGCCTGGCTCGCATCCCGGATGGTCTTCAACTGCTCCATCATGATCCCTGCCTGGCGTATCGCCTCCTTCGCTGCGCCAGCTTGGTCCTCTGGGACATGGTGCGTCGTGAAGAGGGAGGGCTGCGGAGCACTCGTCAGTGGATCTGCGAAGGACACGGTGTGTCGAGTGGTGTTCTCCTCCTCCGCGACCAGAGTCTCAGGCACCGTCTAATCCTGGGTCACCCTGCTGGCAGATGCTTTCCTACTCCTTCTGTACTTCAGCGGTTCCTCATCTTCATCATCATCAGGGAGAGTGATAACAACATTGGATGGAGCTACAGAAAAGAATCAGGATTAGATCATGAGTCAGTCGACTAAAGATGGTGTTAAGAGTATAGTACCAGGTTTTGAGGTTGCTGCGTCCTCTATCTCATGGTCGTCAGCCCGGGCCGAGGTCTCAGAAGTAGCAGCACTGCAACTCCAAAGAGTCAGTCGACTAACTCCAGCGCCAACCAGAGATAAAGTTCACACAAAACAAGAAAACTTAAGCAACACGATTACCCTGATATGGTGGGGATGGACACCTTCATCTTCGGCAGGTGCTTGGTCGGCTTCGACGGGGCCGCCCTGGGCTGCTTCGACGCCTTTTCAGTCGGCGCCGGAGAGGTGGTCCGAGGGCGCTTGGTCAACTGTGTAACAGTCGCAACCCCCTCGCCGCGTTCGGTCGCAGGGTCTTGGACAAGTTTCGACCGCCTTTCCGAGCGCGGTGGTGCGACCTCCTCCTCCTCCTCCTCTCCCTCGTCCTCATCGTCATCATCATCATCGTCATCATCATCATCATCAGCCTCAGCGGCGTCCGAGTCCCACTCCTCCTCCTGGCTCTCGCCCCCGCTCGCTTCTCCCTCCTCGGTCGGAGCCTGTGCTCCATTGCGCATCGAGTACAGCTCAGTGAGGGCCTGATAGACATCAAGACAAAGATCAGTCGACCGATCAGCAGAGAAAACAGAAATAAATGTGACGAGAATACAATGGGAAGTGGAGCAGACATACCTTGTTTGGATCACTGTGGCAGTCGAGTGGAGGAATCCTTCTGGCTCCGCGAGGGTTATCTTTGTTCCCAGTAACAACGGCCATCCACCTTTCTAGAGTGGTATCGTCGACTATTTCTGGATTGACCCGAGTCACATCCTTAGTCCCGCAGTACAACCACATGCAATGGCTCCGGAACTGAAGAGGCTGGATTCGACGCCTAAGGAAAACCTCCAGGAGATCCATACCCGTCACTCCCTCCCGAACCAACTGAACTACGCGCTCAATCAGCATCTTCACGTCAGCTTTCTCCTCCGGAATCAACTTCAGAGAGGAGGGCTTGTTCACTCGGTCCATGGTAAATTGAGGGAGTCCACTCGACTGCCCCGGCGTCGACTGATCCTGGCAGTAGAACCAGGTCGACTGCCAGCCTCTGACTGACTCGGGAAATGTCATGGCTGGGAAGGTGCTCTTGTTCCTCACCTGGATCCCCAGACCTCCACACATTTGGACAACTCGGGTTCTTTCGTCGCCTGGGCTCGCCTTCTTCACGGTTTGAGAGCGACACGTGAATATGTGCTTGAACAAGCCCCAATGTGGTCGACAGCCCAGAAAACTCTCACACATGGACACAAACGCGACAAGATAGGCGATAGAATTCGGGGTGAAGTGGTGGAGTTGCGCTCCAAAGAAGTTCAAGAAACCACAGAAGAAAATGCTCGGCGGCAAAGAGAATCCGCGGTCGACATGGGTAGCCAGAAGCACGCACTCACCCTCTTCCGGCTGAGGCTGCCACTCTTTCCCCGGAAGCCTCGCAGCTCCATGAGGGATCAGGCCCTCGTTGGCCATGTCGAGGAGATCCTTCTCCGTGATGGTCGACTGGATCCAATCTCCCTGGACCCAGCCTTTCGGCAGGCGAGATCTAGACGAAGACCCGCCGCGGCTGGTGGATCTCCCCTTCGCCTTCTCCATCGCCGACGCCTTCTTCGCGCGCTCCAGCGCCGCCGTCTTCTCCTTGACCATGGCTACCGGCGAGGCGCGTGAGGAGAAGTTGTGCGGAGGCGAGAGCGTGCGCGTTGGGCGGAGACGAAGGGAGCAGAGAGAGAATGCTGAGGCACTGTTCAAAAAACCCTCGCCGGGCCCATTTATAAGATCCCTTCCGAGTGGATGACAGGTGGGCCCGGTCGATCTAATCATATCCTGTAACAGTTGCGCAAGCGTGATATGTGGCGAAAAAAGTGGCGCGGGAATCGAGGCGTCTATGCCCCGTCCCATCCGAGCGCCGCGGTCCGCTCCGCTTCGCGCGCTCCCCCAAATTCCGTATCCCGCGGAATCCGCGAACGGCAGATCAGTCTGCCAGACGCGGGATTTCCTGCGATCCGTCGCTCAGAAATCAGCGAAGTCCAAAAAGATCACTCGACGAAGAAGAAGAATGGATCGAGTCGACTGAAGAAAAGTTGTTCACTATCAACAGAGAGAATTTTTTGGTTCAAAAACAACGCACAACCAGTATGCAAAAGCTAATCGGAAACAACATCAACTCCTTCATCACTCAAGCCTCAATCCATTCGGGGGCTAATGATGGAGTCACATACCTAGGGTAGGGTCACGGACCTGATCTAAGTACCCTGCCCGAGGACACCCTTAGAAGAGATCACCTTCCAGTCGACCTACGAGGGACTCACTCGACTGACTTGAAGGACTCGACCACGAAGACTCACTCGACCACCAGAAGGTCAAGAAGCACTCTGCACTGCAACGGCCTGTAATTAAGTAGACTTTATGATTGTAAAGACACTTTATGTGGGGCGTTACCTGTAACGCCCCGGACTTAATACACCTTAAACCCTTCATTACGTGGGCTGGCTGGGGACCTGGCGCACTCTATATAAGCCACCCCCCTCCACAGGCAGAAGGGTTCGGCACCTTGTAATCCATATACACAAGATCCACTCGACCGCCTCCGGGCTCCGAGACGTAGGGCTTTTACTTCCTCCGAGAAGGGCCTGAACTCGTACATCTCTTGTGTTTACAACCTCTCCATAGCTAGGACCTTGCCTCTCCATACCTACCCCCACTCTACTGTCAGACTTAGAACCACGACAGTTTACCTTGCGTGCCAACATGCTATTAAAATGGTTGTGATGTGGTATGATAGGGTGGTATCCTCTTTTGAACGATTCGAGTGGCTTGACTTAGCACATGTCCACGCATGTAGTTGAAACAAAATCAACATAGCCTCTACGATATTTATGTTCATGGTGCATTATATCCTACTCATGCTTGCATTCGGTGTTGATTAATTTTAATGCATGTTCATGACTGTTGTCGCTCTCTAACTGATCACTTCCCAGTCTTTTGCTAGCCTACACCTGTACTAAGTGGGAATACTGCTTGTGCATCCAACTCCATAAACCCCAAAGTTATTCCATATGAGTCCACCATACCTACCTATATACGGTATCTACCTGCCGTTCAACTAAATTTGTATGTACCAAACTCTAAACCTTCAAATAAACATTCTGTTTTGTATGCTCGAATAGCTCATGTATCAACTAGGGTTGTCCGTATCTTCCATGTTAGGCGGGTTATTCTCAAGAGGAGTGGACTCCGCTCCTCACTCACGAGAAAATGGCTTGTCACCGGGATGCCCAGTCCCATGCTTTATGCAAACTAAATCAAAATAATTGCAAACAAAACTCCCCCTGGGACTCTTGTTAGTTCGAGGCACCTGTTGTTTCGAGAAGCCATGGATTGATGCTTGTTGGTGGAGGGGGAGTATAAACTTTACCATTCTGTTTGGGAACCGCCTATAATGTGTGTAGCATGGAAGATATCACCTTCTCTTGGTTGTTATGTTGACAATGAAAGTATACCTCTCAAAATATTATTCGCCTCTATTTCAAAACTAAGCTCTGGCACCTCTACAAATCCCTGCTTCCCTCTGTGAAGGGCCTATCTATTTACTTTTATGTTGAGTCATCATCCTCTTATTAAAAAGCACCAGTTGGAGAGCACCACTGTCATTTGCATTCATTACTATTAGTTGACATTGAGTATGACTTGACTGGATCTCTTTTACCATGAATTACAATGTCTAGTTAGTCCTTGATCTTTAAAGGTGCTCTGCATTTATGTTTTGCGGTCTCAGAAAGGGCTAGCGAGATACCATCCTGCTATATCATATTATGATTGTTTTGAGAAAGTGTTGTCATCCGAGATTTATTATTATTGCTCCCTAGTTGATTATGCCACTGATATGAGTAAACATGAGACCTATGCATTATTGTGAGTATGGTTAGTTCATAATCTTTGCTGAAAACTTGAATGCTGGCTTTACATATTTACAACAACAAGAGCACACAGAGTTTGTAAAAGTTTTTCTTTATCACTTTTAGTTTATCAACTGAATTGCTTGAGGACACGCAAAGGTTTAAGCTTGGGGGAGTTGATACGTCTCCGTCGTATCTACTTTTCCAAACACTTTTGCCCTTGTTTTGGACTCTAACTTGCATGATTTGAATGGAACTAACCCGGACTGACATTGTTTTCTTCAGAATTTCCACGGTGTTATTTATGTGCAGAAACAAAAGTTCTCGGAATGACCTGAAACTCCACGGAGCGTCTTTTTGGAAATAATAAAAAATACTGGCAAAATATCAAGACTAGGGGGCCCACACCCTAGCCACGAGGGTGGGGGGCGCCCCCCTACCTCGTGGCCCCCCTGGAGCTCCTCCGACCTCAACTCCAACTCTATATATTCACTTTCGGGGAGAAAAAAATAAAGGAGAAGGATTCATCACGTTTTACGATACGGAGCCGCCGCCAAGCCCTAAAACCTCTCGGGAGGGCTGATCTGGAGTCCGTTCAGGGCTCTGGAGAGGGGAATCCGTCGCCATCGTGATCATCAACCATCCTCCATCACCAATTTCATGATGCTCACCGCCATGCGTGAGTAATTCCATCATAGGCTTGCTGGACGGTGATGGGTTGGATGAGATTTATCATGTAATCGAGTTAGTTTTGTTAGGGTTTGATCCCTAGTACCCACTATGTTCTGAGATTGATGTTGCTATGACTTTTCTATGCTTAATGCTTGTCACTAGGGCCCGAGTGCCATGATTTCAGATCTGAACCTATTATGTTTTCATCAATATATGAGTGTTCTTGATCCTATCTTTCAAGTCTATAGTCACCTACTATGTGTTATGATCCGGCAACCCCGAAGTGACAATAATCGGGACCACTCCCGGTGATGACCGTAGTTTGAGGAGTTCATGTATTCACTTTGTGTTAATACTTTGGTCCGGTACTCTATTAAAAGGAGGCCTTAATATCCCTTAGTTTCCGCTAGGACCCCGCTGCCACGAGAGGGTAGGACAAAAGATGTCATGCAAGTTCTTTTCCATAAGCACATATGACTATATTCGGAATACATGCCTACATTACATTGATGAATTGGAGCTAGTTCTGTGTCACCCTAGGTTATGACTATTACATGATGAACCGCATCCGGCATAATTCTCTATCACTGATCCATTGCCTACGAGATTTCCATATATTGTTCTTCGCTTATTTACTTTCTCGTTGCTATTGTCACAATCACTACAAAATACCAAAAACATTACTTTTGTTATCATTACCTTTTGCTACCGTTACCACTACTATCATATTACTTTGCTACTAAATACTTTGCTGCAGATATTAAGTTTCCAGGTGTGGCTGAATTGACAACTCAGCTGCTAATACTTGAGAATATTCTTTGGCTCCCCTTGTGTCGAATCAATAAATTTGGGTTGAATACTCTACCCTCGAAAACTGTTGCGATCCCCTATACTTGTGGGTTATCAGTCTTTCATTGAAAAACGTTTATTCAAGTATCCTTTTATGCTATCCAGAAATTCTGTATCATTTCCAATCAACAATATGTCATCCACATATAATATTAGAAATTCTACGAAGATCTCACTCACTTTCCTGTAAATACAGGCTTCTCCAAAGTCTATATAAAACTATATGCTTTGATCACATTATCAAAGCGTATATTCCAACTCCGAGATGCTTGTACCAGTCCATAAATGGATCGTTGGAGCTTGCACACTTTGTTAGCACCTTTAGGATCGACAAAACCTTCTGGTTGCATCATATACAACTCTTCTTTAAGAAATCCATTAAGGAATGCAGTTTTGACGTCCATTTGCCAGATTTCATAATCATAAAATGCAGCAATTGCTAACATGATTCAGACAGACTTAAGCATCGCTACTGGTGAGAAAATTTCATCGTAGTTAACTCCTTGAACTTGTCAAAAACCTTTCGCGACAAGTCGAGCTTTGTAGACAGTAAGATTACCATCAGCGTCAGTCTTATTCTTGAAGATCCATGTATTCTCTATGGCTCACCGATCATCGGGCAAGTCAACCAAAGTCCATACTTTGTTCTCGTACATGGATCTTATCTCAGATTTCATGGCCTCAAGCCATTTATCGGAACCTGGGCTCATCATCGCTTGCTCATAGTTTGTAGGTTCGTCATCGTCTAGTAACATGACCTCCAGAACAGGATTACCGTACCACTCTGGTGCGGAACGTGCTCAGGTTGACCTACAAGGTTCGGTGGTAACTTGATCTGAAGTTTCATGATCATTATCATTAGCTTCCTCTCTAGTTGGTGTAGGCATCACTGGAACGGATTCCTGTGATGAGCTACTTTCCAATTCGAGAGAATGTATAATTACCTCATCAAGTTCCACTTTCCTCCCACTCACTTCTTTCGAGAGAAACTCCTTCTCTAGAAAGGATCCATTCTTGGCAACAAAGATCTTGCCTTCGGATCTATGATAGAAGGTGTACCCAACAATTCCTTTTGGGTATCCTATGAAGACACACTTATCCGAGTTGGGTTCGAGCTTATCAGGCTTAAGCTTTTTCACATAAGCATCGCAACCCCAAACTTTAAGAAACGACAGCTTAGGTTTCTTGCCAAACCACAATTCATAGTGTCGTCTCAACGAATTTAGATGGTGCCCTATTTAAAGTGAATGCAGCTGTCTCTAATGCATAGCCCGAAAATGATAGTGGTAAGGTAAGAGACATCATAGATCGCACCATATCTAATAAAGTATGGTTACAACGTTCGGACACACCATTACGATGTGGTGTCCCAGGTGGCGTGAGTTGTGAAACTATTTCACATTGTTTTAAATGAAGGCCAAACTCGTAACTCAAATATTCGCATCTGCGATCAGATCGTAGAAACTTTATTTTCTTGTTACGATGATTCTCCACTTCACTCTGAAATTCTTTGAACTTTTCAAATGTTTCAGACTTGTGTTTCATTAAGTAGATATACCCATATCTGCTCAAATCATCTATGAAGGTTAGAAAATAACGATACCCGCTGCGAGCCTCAACACTCATCGGACCGCATACATCGGTATGCATTATTTCCAGTAAGTCAGTTGCTCGCTCCATTGTTCCAGAGAACGGAGTTTTAGTCATCTTGCCCATGAGGCATGGTTCGCAAGCATCAAATGATTCATAATCAAGTCATTCGAAAAGCCCATCTGCATGGAATTTCTTCATGCGCTTTATGATACGTCTCCAATGTATCTACTTTTCCTAACGCTTTTCCTCTTGTTTTGGACTCTAATTTGCATGTTTTGAATGAAACTAAACCCGGACTGACGCTGTTTTCAATAGAACTACCATGGTGTTGTTTTTGTGCAGAAATAAAAGTTCTCAGAATGGAATGAAACTTTGCGATGAATTTTTATATAATAAACAAGATTTTCTGGAGCCAAGACCTATCAGAGAGGGGCACCTGGGTGGGCACAACCCACCAGGGCACGCCCCCTCTCCTGGCATGCCCAGGTGGGTTGTCCCCACCTGGTGGCCTCGCAGACCCTGAAACTGACGCTATAAAATCCTATTTTTCAGGAAAAAAATCAGGGAGAAAGAATTATCGCGATCCACGAGATGGAGCCGTCGTCACCTCCTGTTCTTCATCGGGAGGCTAGATCTAGAGTCCGTTTGGGGCTTCGGGGAGGGGGATCTTTGTTCTTCATCATCACCAACCCTTCTCCATTGCCAATTTCATGATGCTCCCAACCGAGAGTGAGTAATTCCTTCGTAGGCTCGCTGGTCGATGAGGAGTTGGATGAGATTCTTCATGTAATCGAGTTAGTTTTGTTAGGTCTTGACCCCTAGTATCCACTATGTTCTAAGATTGATGTTGCTATGACTTTGCCATGCTTAATGCTTGTCACTTTGGGCCCGGGTGTCATGATTTCAGATCTGAACTGTTTATGTTATCACCATTATATTCATGTTCTAGATCCGATCTTGCAAGTTATAGTCACCTACTACGTGTTATGATCCGGCAACCCCGGAGTGATAATAGTCGGGACCACTCCCGGTGATGACCGTAGTTTGAGGAGTCCATGTATTCACCTTGTGTAAATGCTTTGTTCCGGTTCTCTATTAAAAGGAGGCCTTAATATCCCTTAGTTTCCAATAGGACCCCGCTGCCACGGGAGGGTAGGACAAAAGATGTCATGCAAGTTCTTTCCATAAGCATGTATGACTATTTACGTAATACATGCCTACATTATATTGATGAATTGGAGCTAGCGTCATATCGCCCTAGGTTATAACTGTCTCATGATGAATATCATCCAACAAGTCATTGATCCAATGCGTATGAATTTATCCTATATTGTTCTTGCTAAGTTACTACTGCTATCGTTACTATTACACTTGCTACAAAATTACTACTATCACTGTACCGTTACCGTTGCTACTGCTACTATTATCAAAACCTTCATATTACTTTGCTACTGATCATGTTGTTGCAGATAATTAATCTCTAGGTGTGGTTGAATTGACAACTCAGCTTCTAATACCTTCAAATATTCTTTGGCTCCCCTTGTGTCGAATCTACAAATTGGGTTTGAATACTCTACCCTCGAAAACTGTTGCGATCCCCTATACTTGTGGGTTATCAAGACCTTTTTCTAGCGCCGTTGCCGGGGAGCATAGCTATATTTGTTGAGTCACTTGGGATTATTATCAATTTCTCACTATGAAGAATCTGAAGGATGCTGAAACTAAGATTTTTCCCTCAAAGACGAGGGGAGTTAGGGAACTGCCATCCAGTTCTGCTTTAGATTCACCTTCTGTTATAAGTAAACTTGCAACACCATCACATGTTATTAATTCTGAAATGTCACAAGTTAGTTGTCACGTACCTAGTTCTGGTATGATCCTAGGCTTGCTTTGTGCATCATGTTTAAATTTCAAATGAAGTTGAAATGGGGATGTTTCAAACCCTAGCATCAAAGCAAATTCAAATAGTTTCAAATTAAAAATGGAATTTCAAAAAACCCAAAATGCGGACCCCGATCCTATGTCACACCGATCTAGCAGGTAACACTTCATATCACTTTGCGGCCTCACGCACGGTATTCCCACGGGTGCCACCTTACTTGGCCCGGGACCGTTTGCGCCTTTTGGCTCACGTATATGACAGTGTCGCTAGCATCCATATGACAGAGAACCCGGGCCGACATGACTAGTCGTGAACCCAAAGTGGCACTAACTTACAGGGACAGGCATACATGAATCAACCTCGAGCATGTCGGTCAACAGCGTAAGAATCCGGGCTGTAGCACTGGGCTAACAGGACTCCGGGAACCCGGGCTGTAGCAAGCCAGGCAGGACTCCGGATGTCACCGCATGACATTTCCCCGAAGGGACATGTCGGTCAACAGCGTAAGAATCCGGGCTGTAGCACTGGGCTAACAGGACTCCGGGAACCCGGGCTGTAGCAAGCCAGGCAGGACTCCGGATGTCACCGCATGACATTTCCCCGAAGGGACAAACACAGGAATGAAGTGAATCACATGCCGGCCAGTCAAGTGTTCCGGAGGAGTAGTGCTGGGCTAGCAGGACTCCGGTGAACCGGGCTGTAGCGGACTACTATGGCTCATGGAAGCACAAGACTACATTCCCCATAAGAGAGGCTACCAGGGATAAACAACTAGGTTGTCGGATCCCACACATAGCAATACACGTTACACGTACGCATAACATGCAGGTATGTGCTATACAACATGGCATCACAACATAACTCAAACTCATATAGATAAAGGCCCAGAAGAGCCACATAGCATTCAATACAAACAGGGGTCTCATGACCCATCATTCAGAGCATACAAGCAACGGAAGCATTACATGTCTGAGTACACACAACTACAAAAGGAAAAGACTAAGAAGCCTGACTAAACACAACCCTCCCAAGGTACAAGATCGTAGCTGGGATACAAGCTACTCGTCGAAGTCACTAGTGCAACAAACTGCAAAACATAAATAAGCAAACGTGAGTACAAAGGTACTCAGCAAGTCTTACATCAGAACTATCTACATATGCAACATTATCAACAAAGGGGGTGGTGGAGTTTTAACAGCAGCAAGCCAGCTTTGACTCAGTGGCTAACCTATACTACGAGTATCAGAAACTTCTTTGAGGTGAGAAGACGCACACGAGTCCACATATTCACCATATCAATACTCCACTATGGATCCGTTCCCGTCTCCCTACGAGAAGGCCATCCATAGCACTCACGCTTATCTTGCGGATTTTCGGGTATCCACTTCAAGTTGTCTATGTACTACATAAGTCCTCCAAGTTTCCATATCCGAGGAAAACGACTATTCGAATAGATAATTTTGACCCTGCAGGGGTGTACTTCTTCACACACGCTCTCGCCACAACCTTCAAGAGGAAGCCGGGCGAGGGTGTCAGCCACGACCTGACTAACCACACAAGTCTCTCATCTAGGTTTATCGCCTATTCGGGTTCCATCCGCAAGGATATCCGGCCGGGGTGTCGCTCACGGACCCAAACAATGTGAGCAGGGTTCCCAAGCCCACCATCTGGGTGCCACTTGGTACACCGTGCCACGGTGCCTAGTCTGTCCCAAGCCCGTCCCGCCAGACACCACCTGGTAGACAAGTAGCACTACCTACAAACGCTAGAAACTAGTTGCAACTCCTGGACAGAGATCAAGTGGATTAATAAGCCGAGAGGGGCCGGATAACCAGAACCCAATGTGTGGTAGTAACTGGACTTGGATAACATACACATAACTCAGTGCTTAGGGACGGTTCCAATGAGACAACCCACCATGTACTCCTACATGGCCTCTCATCGCTACCTTTACCAAAACGTGTTCACACACTTAGCCTTTATCGGTAGGACATGTTCACCACTCCGATTCATTCCTGATGAATCAAACCTAACACAACTCTAAGCATAGCTGGCATAAAGAAAACAAGCATGGATGAGCAGGCACATCAAGGCTCAAGCAACTCCTACTCATGCTAGTGGGTTTCAACTATTTACTGTGGCAATGACAGGTCATGCAGAGGAATGGGTTCAACTACCGCAACAGAAAGTGGCAGTTTGAATCATTGTTGTCCTAATGCAGTATAAGGAGCAGGAGCGAGAGAGTGGGATTTATCGAAATGCTCAAGGGGGTTTGCTTGCCTGATAGAACGATGAAGGGGTACGGCTCCTCTGATAGGTACTCGGGAACACCTATTGGAGTGGAACCTGTCGAGAAGAAACAGTGCCGGCAATCAATACCAAACAAATGCAACAAAATGATGCATGAACATGACATGTGCAAATGCTAGTGTTTGGGCTAATGCAAGATGCTACCAAGTTGGTTGAAGCCCATTTGAATCAAAGATTCAAATGCAATTCAAAATGAAGCATTTAAAATGCCCATATTATGTTTTCACTTATACAGCATGTATAAGTTGGTTTTTCATGCATGTAACTAGCATAAATGGATTCCTTGCATTTTTTTGATATTTTTTCATATATAATTTATTTCATTCTGAGCTATGGTTGAATTATTATGATTATTTGAAGTTTAGGCAAAAATCTGGAATTTCCTGAGTTAAAATAATTCCAAAAAAAGAATAACTGCACCAGCACTACGTCAGCATGACGTAAGCGAGTCAACAGGGCTGAACAGGTCAAACCTGACCAGCGGGTCCCACTGGTCAGTGACCCAGTCAACTAAGTTAGTTAGTCCTAACTAACTGGGCAGGGCCCACTAGTCAGTGACCGTAGTAGCTAATCTAGCTAGTTAATTAGAGCTAACTAAAGTAATTAGTCACGCGGGGCCCGCAAGTCAGTGAGAGAGAGGGGGGAGGTCAAACTGGGCAGTGGGGTCAACCCACGCCAGTCAAAGGTCAGCGGTCACCGACGTTTAGCCGTCGACGAGTCCAAATGCGGCGGGGCACTGCGGGTTTTGCCTACAGGGGCCATTTGGCGCGTGGAGTGCAGCTACGGGATGCGGACGCTCGTCCGCATCCAGCCGTGGTGGTGGCGCGGCCGGGGAGCGGCCGGAGTGGCACCAGCGACGACGAGTGCGGCGGCCGGAGCGCGGGTTCGGGCGGCGCAGCGCTATGGTGCATGAGAAGACGAGCTGGTGGCGGTGTTAGCTTGCTGCGGAGCACGTAGTCGTGCTCGGAAACGAGCTTTGCTAGCTCTTGTTACGACGGCTACAAGAACGACGGCGGTCGGCTCTCGGCTCCGATGGAAAAGGCGGGTACACGGCGCAACAGAGCACGGAGAGAGAGGGAAGCGGCAGAGGAGCTCACAGCGAGGCTAACGGAGGACTCAACATGCGCGGGGACGACCGGTGGGCAGCGAATCGACGACGAGGATCTTCGGTGGCCGACGAGGGGAATGGCGGTGCTTGCAGCGTCCAGGGGCTACCGGCGTTGGGCGGCTCGGCGAGGAGGCGTAGCCCACAGCGGCGGAGCGCGTGGACACAATGGAGGGACGAGGGGGAGGCAGTGGCCGCGGCAACGGCGAGCGGTGGCGTCGACTGCGCTCGGGTGCGTGCGAGAGAGGGTGACAGGGGAGAGGAGAAGCACAGGGGAGAGTGAGAGGGGGTCGGGGAGGCTGCATGGCAACTCTAGGGACATCCGGAGGGAGGCGGTAAGCAGGAGGTGGCCGGGCGTGCGCCGGCGTGCGTCGGCCACGCGCTCGGCGTCCTCCTGGCGGGAGGTAAGTGGTGACTGGCAGAGGCCAGTGGGCTGGGCCTCTGCTGGGCCGGCTGGGGGTGCCAGGTAAGCCAGGTAAGAGTTTTTCCCTTTTTTGTTTCCTTTTCTATTTCTGACATTTGTTTTTGACTTAAAAAATAAATACCAGCACAAACATAAAAATGTTGAGATTCCTTGTGACCACTAGTTATAATATACCAGAGGCCCTCACCAAATTCCAACATTTTTGGAGCCTCTAAAATATTTATATTATTTTAAACAGCTCCAATTCAAATTCATATGGGTTCATTCAAAAATCCAAAATGTTTAGCAAAAATGTGCATCACCCCTGGTTGTTGTTGCAACATTTTCCAAAGATCATGAACATTTTTGAAGGGCATTTTGGGTTTATTGAAATTCCATTTTTAATTTGAACCTTTCTGAATTTGCTTTGATGCTAGGGTTTGAAACATCCCCATTTCAACCTCATTTGAAATTTAAACATGATGCACAAAGCAAGCCTAGGATCATACCAGAACTAGGGATGTGACAACTCGCCCCCACTCGGAAGAATCTCGTCCCGAGATTCAGGAGTTGGCGGGAAGAAAGCGGGGTACTCAAGTCGAAGACGATCTTCTCGCTCCCAAGTAGCTTCTCTCTCGGAATGATGAGACCACTGAACCTTGAGAAACTTGATGTTATGACCTCGAGTGACACGCTCTGCTTGATCCAGAATGCGAATGGGGTACTCTCGATAACTGAGGTTATCTTGGAGATCAAGCGTTTCGTGGTCCACTCCACGGATGGGATCCGAGAAGCAACGCGTGAGTTGAGAGACGTGGAAGACATCATGAACTCGAGAAAGATGTGGGGGTAGTTCCAATTGGTAGGCAACCTCTCCTCGTTTAGCGAGAATGCGAAAAGGACCAATGTAACGAGGAGCCAACTTGCCCTTGATACCGAAATGATGGGTACCCTTCAAAGGAGTAACCCAAAGGTAAGCCTTGTCATCAACTTCATAAGCCACTTCCTTATGATGACGGTCATACTGGCTCTTTTGACGAGATTGGGCTGTTTTCAAATTCTAACGAATAATGCGAACTTGATCTTCTGCTTCCTGAATCATATCTGGCCCAAAGAATTGTCTTTCACCGGTTTCTGACCAGTTCAAAGGTGTTCGACATCTTCGTCCATACAGAATCTCGAAGGGTGCTTTCTTAAGACTGGATTGATAGCCATTGTTATAGGCAAACTCGGCAAAGGGAAGACATTTCTCCCAATCCATACCGAATGAGATAACGCAAGCTCTAAGCATGTCTTTGAGAATTTGGTTGACCCTTTCCACCTGACCACTTGACAGAGGGTGGAAAGCGGTACTGAAAGAAAGATGAGTTCCCATAGCATTCTGGAAACTTTCCTAGAAATGAGAGGTGAAAAGACTGCCATGGTCTGAATTGATGTCTAGTGGGACACCATGGAGTGACACTATTCCGGAGATATATAAGTCAGCGAGCTGACTAGCAGTGATACTCTCTCGAACAGGTAGGAAGTGAGCCACTTTGGAGAGACGATCAATGACTACGAAGATAGCATTATTTCCTTTCTTGGTCCTGGGAAAGCCGGTGATGAAGTCCATACCAACTTTGTCCCATTTCCACTCGGGAATAGCTAAAGGTTGAAGGGTGCCAGCAGGTCTTTGATGCTCTGCCTTAACGCGACGACAAACGTCACAGTTGGCAACATACTGAGCGATTTCTCTCTTCATCCTAGTCCACCAGAACCTCTGGCGTAGGTCCTGATACATCTTGGTACTACTGGGATGAATCGTGAGAGGAGATTCACGGGCCTCCTTAAGGATCAGTTGCTGCATCTGTTGACATTTGGGAACCACTAAACGGTTTCCAAAGTAAACAACGCCTCGTTCATCCATAGAGAAACAGCCAGCAACTCCCTTGGAAAAAAATTCTTGATCCGGGAAATTCCCGTATCATGCTTCTGAGCCTCTATGATCTGATCCGTAAGGGTAGGTTTCGCCACCAAGGTAGAAAGGGAACCATGAGGAGCTATGTGAAGGTTAAGCTTACAGAATTCCTCATGGAGGGGTGGTTGACATTGTTGCAACATGAGGTTGTTGCAATAGGATTTACGACTTAAAGCATCAGTCATGACATTGGCTTTGCCTGGGGTGTAGGTGATTCCTAAGTCGTAATCCGAGATCAACTCCAACCAATGTCTGTGTCTAAGATTCAGATCCGGTTGGGTGAAGATATACTTGAGACTCTGATGGTCAGTGTAGATTTCGCAACGATTACCAAGAAGGTAATGTCGCCAAGTCTTAAGTGCATAGACCACGGCTGCAAGCTCTAGATCATGTGTAGGATAATCTTCCTCATGTGGATGCAACTGTCGAGATGCATAGGCAATCACATGCCGATCATGCATAAGAATGCAACCTAATCCTTGACGTGAAGCGTCGCAATAGATAACAAAGTCTTTAGTGAAATCCGGTGGCATGAGTATGGGAGCAGAAGTCAGGCGTCTTTTCAGTTCCTGAAAACTGTACTCACACTGTGGGGACCACTCAAACTTTTTATCTTTCTTGAGAAGTTCTGTGAGGGGTTTGGCCACTTTGGAGAAGTTCTCAACGAAGCGGCGACAATAACTGGCTAGGCCAAGGAAACTCCTAACTTTCTTAACCGTTTCAGGTGGAGTCCAATCAAGAACGGCCTGAACTCTCTCGGGATTGACGGCAATGCCCTTGCTAGAGATCACATGGCCCAGATAGGTCACTTCTGGCAACCAAAATTCACACTTGGAGAACTTGGCATAAAGGCGGTGCTCTCTGAGTTTTTCTAACACAAGCCTAAGATGTTCGGCATGCTCTTCCTCGTTCTTAGAGTAAATAAGAATATCATCGAGGTAAACCATGATGAACTTATCCAAGTACTCCATGAAGATCGAGTTCATCAAGCGGGAGAATGTAGCTGGAGCATTGGTTAGACCAAAAGACATGACGGTGTACTCGTACTGACCATAACGAGTGACAAAAGCCGTCTTGGGGATGTCCCCATTTCTGATTTTGATCTGGTGGTAGCCTAACCTCAAATCCATCTTGGGAAAGACTGAGGATCCAGCGAGCTGATCATACAGGCCGTTGATCTTGGGGAGCGGATACCTGTTCTTTATCGTGACCACATTAACGGGACGATAATCTACAACCATCCGATCCGTACCATCCTTCTTCTTGACGAAGAGGACAGGACAAGCCCAAGGAGAAGAACTGGGATGGATGAAACCTTTTTGCAAGGATTCATTAAGTTGTTTCTTAAGCTCAGCTAGTTCTAAGGGTGCCATCTTGTATGGTCTCCTAGAGATTGGAACAGTTCCTGGGATAAGTTCTATGACAAACTCCACATCTCTGTCAGGTGGAACACCTGGCAGTTCTCCTGGAAAGACATCCGGGAAGTCACGGACTACCAGAATATCTTCAAGGTCTGGAAGAGGGCTGGCATTAAGAGAATAGAGTTGACGCCTTGCAACTCTAGTAGAGACAGTGACTATTTTGCCAGATGGGTGTGTAAGCTGAACAGATCTTGTGTAACAATCAATCTTGGCATAGTGAGCTTTCATCCAGTCCATACCCAAGATGATGTTGATATCTGTAGACTTGAGGGCTATAAGTGATGCAAGGAATACAAGTCTGTCAAAAAGGATTTCATTACCATGGCTTACACTAGAAGTTTGCCATTTGGATCCAGGAGTTTGAATGACTAGTGGAGAGGGCATATCACAAAATGACATGTTGTGCAAGTTAGCGTAGCTTTCAGAAATGAAGGAATGAGATGCTCCAGTATTGAACAAAACCGATGCTGGATGGCAATTGACAAGGAGGGTACCAAGAATGACATCTGGATCATCATGGGCGTCTCTAGCTGAGACGTGATGCACCTGTCCACGTTCAGTGGAAGCTGACTTGACACTGATCATCTTGCGTGATGGCTTACCATGGCCAACGTACTTCTCAGACTGGGGTGGAGTATAACTGGACTGAGGGCAGTCACGTGCATAGTGTCCTGGTTCTCTGCAGGTGAAGCAAGTTCCTGAGGTAGGACGTGAACCTACATTGGCAAGTGGTCCACTAATAGGCCTGGGTGGAGCACGTTGCTGAGCTGGGTGAGGCGCCACATCAGATGGCCTCGGTGCATATCCAGGTGGAAGAGCTGAGTTCAGAATCCAAATCCGTCGCTTCTGAGAGCCAGAGCGGGAGGAAGAACCCAGATCACGGTTGTGCTTACGAGACTCCTCGTAAGTGAGTTGAGCTGTCTCTGCATTAATGGCCTTGTTCACAAGAGCCTGGAAAGTATCACAATGATGCAGGTGGAGATCACGACGCAACTTAGGGTTGAGACCCTTCCAGAACCTAGCCTGCTTCTTGGCGTCCGTGGACACCTCTTCTGTAGCATAGCGGGCGAGGTTTCCAAACTCTCTACTGTAAGCATCAACAGGCATCTTACCCTGGGTAAAACTACAGAACTCTTCCCTCTTGCGGTCAATGAGAGCCTGAGGAATGTGGTGCTCACGAAAAGCCTCAGTGAAATCCCTCCAGGTAGGAATCTGGCTAGCTGGAAGCATAGCCTCATAGCTTTGCCACCAAATACTAGCAGGACCTTCCAGGTGATAGGTAGCATAGGTGACCTTGTCACCTTCAGCCACGCTCGCAGAATGCAACTTGTGAGTGATGCTCCAGAGCCAGTCATCCGCATCGAGTGGCTCAATGGAATGATGGAAGGTGGGTGGTTTCAAACCAATGAAGTCGGTGATAGAAACCAACTTCTTATGCTGATGTGCGGTGTTCTGCTCAATCTATGCCAGCAAGCGGTTAGTCTCACGCTTGTTCCTCTCGGATGCTAACAAGAACTCTGCCATCAAAGGCTGGCCAGGAGGATCCTCATCCCTACCATCTCCGTGGTTCTTGCTATGAGCAACTGAACCTCGGTTAGCAGACGACATCCTAGCACAGAAACCAAGGAAAACAAGGATGGAATTAGCATCGACATAAGGATGCGGAATGTAATGCAAAAGCATTGGAAACTCTTGAAATCCTAGGACAATTTCGGCAGCATAACGGCTGTAAATGCTCAAAAGGATTTTGAGACATTCATCAAAGGAATATCATAATCAATCAACATCATAATATCAAGGTTCTGGGTCAAACTGATGACACACGGAAGTAATAGAACTGTACGGAGACACAACCCAACAATCCTAAGACTTTACGGTTTAGTAACATGTCACCCTGAGAGATAGAGGAGAAGCCTAGGCCTTAACCCTCATAGAAAAGGAGAGGCTGACTCAGAAAGAATGACATGAGGTAAAGGAGTAAAAAGAGCCTTACGTTCCCTCCCACAATCAATTCCCTTATATAACTAAAGCATTTCTAGACTCAACTTCGACCAGTTTGGCTTGGTAATCCTACAGTCAGTCAGGCTCTGATACCAACGCTGTCGGGACCCCGATCCTAAATCACACTGATCTAGCAGGTAACACTTCATATCACTTTGCGGCCTCATGCATGGTATTCCCATGGGTGCCACCTTACCTGGGCCGGGACCGTTTGCGCCTTTTGGCTCACGTATATGATAGTGTCGCTAGCATCCATATGACAGAGAACCCGGGCCGACATGACTAGTCGTTAACCCAAAGTGGCACTAACTTACAGGGACAGGCATACATGAATCAACCTCGAGCATGTCGGTCAACAGCGTATGAATCCGGGTTGTAGCACAGGGCTAACAGGACTCCGGGAACCCGGGCTGTAGCAGGCTAGGCAGGACTCTGGATGTCACCGCGTGACATTTCCCTGAAGGGACAGACACAGGAACGAAGTGAATCACATGCCGGCCAGTCAAGTGTTCCGGAGTAGTAGTGCTGGGCTAGCAGGACTCCGGTGAACCGGGCTGTAGTGGACTACTATGGCTCATGGAAGCACAAGACTACATTTCCCCATAAGAGAGGCTACCAGGGATAAACAACTAGGTTGTCAGATCCCACACATAGCAATACATGTTACACGTACGCATAACATGCAGGTATGTGCTATACAACATGGCATCACAACATAACTCAAACTCATATAGATAAAGGCCCAGAAGAGCCACATAGCATTCAATACAAACAGGGGTCTCATGACCCATCATTCAGAGCATACAAGCAACGGAAGCATTACATGTCTGAGTACAGACAACTACAAAAGGAAAAGACTAAGAAGCCTGACTAAACACGACCCTCCCAAGGTACAAGATCGTAGCTGGGATATAAGCTACTCGTCGAAGTCACTAGTGTAACCAACTGCAAAACATAAATAAGCAAACGTGAGTACAAAGGTACTCGGCAAGTCTTACATCAGAACTATCTACATATGCAACATTATCAACAAAGGGGGTGGTGGAGTTTTAACAGCAGCAACCAGCTTTGACTCAGTGGCTAACCTATACTACGAGTATCAGAAACTTCTTTGAGGTGAGAAGACGCACACGAGTCCACATATTCACCATATCAATACTCCACTATGGATTCGTTCCCGTCTCCCTACGAGCAGGCCATCCATAGCACTCACGCTTATCTTGCGGATTTTCGGGTATCCACTTCAAGTTGTCTATGTACTACATAAGTCCTCCAAGTTTCCATATCCGAGGAAAATGACTATTCGAATAGATAATGTTGACCCTGCAGGGGTGTACTTCTTCACACACGCTCTCGCCACTTATCGCACTGTACATGTCATGTAACTCGGCAACCTTCAAGTGGAAGCCGGGCAAGGGTGTCAGCCACGACCTGACTAACCACACAAGTCTCTCATCCAGGTTTATCGCCTATTCGGGTTCCATCCGCAAGGAGATCCGGCCGGGGTGTCGCTCACGGACCCAAACGATGTGAGCAGGGTTCCCAAGTCCACCATCCGGGTGCCACTTGGTACATCGTGCCATGGTGCCTAGTCTGTCCCAAGCCCGTCCCATCGGACACCACCTGGTAGACAAGTAGCACTACCTACAAACACCAGAAACTAGTTGTAACTCCTGGACAGAGATCAAGTGGATTAATAAGCCGAGAGGGGCCGGATAACCGGAACCCAATGTGTGGTAGTAACTGGACTTGGATAACATACACATAACTCAGTGCTTAGGGACGGTTCCAATGAGACAACCCACCATGTACTCCTACATGGCCTCTCATCGCTACCTTTACCAAAACGTGTTCACACACTTAGCCTTTATCGGTAGGACATGTTCACCACTCCGATTCATTCCTGATGAATCAAACCTGACACAACTCTAAGCATAGCTGGCATAAAGAAAACAAGCATGGATGAGCAGGCACATCAAGGCTCAAGCAACTCCTACTCATGCTAGTGGGTTTCAACTATTTACTGTGGCAATGACAGGTCATGCAGAGGAATGGGTTCAACTACCGCAACAGAAAGTGGCAGTTTGAATCATTGTTGTCCTAATGCAGTATAAGGAGCAGGAGCGAGAGAGTGGGATTTATCGAAATGCTCAAGGGGGTTTGCTTGCCTGATAGAACGATGAAGGGGTACGGCTCCTGTGACAGGTACTCGGGAACACCTTCCGGAGTGGAACCTATCGAGAAGAAACGGTGCCGGCAATCAATACCAAACAAATGCAACAAAATGATGCATGAACATGACATGTGCAAATGCTAGTGTTTGGGCTAATGCAAGATGCTACCAAGTTGGTTGAAGCCCATTTGAATCAAAGATTCAAATGCAATTCAAAATGAAGCATTTAAAATGCCCATATTATGTTTTCACTTATATAGCATGTATAAGTTGGTTTTTCATGCATGTAACTGGCATAAATGGATTCCTTGCATTTTTTGATAATTTTTCATATATAATTTATTTCATTCTGAGCTACGGTTGAATTATTATGATTATTTGAAGTTTAGGCAAAAATCTGGAATTTCCTGAGTTAAAATAATTCCAGAAAAAGAGTAACTGTGCCAGCACTATGTCAGCATGACATAAGCGAGTCAATGGGGCTGAACAGGTCAAACCTGACCAGTGGGTCCCACTGGTCAGTGACCTAGTCAACTAACTAAGTTAGTTAGTCCTAACTAACTGGGCAGGGCCCACTAGTCAGTGACCGTAGTAGCTAATCTAGCTAGTTAATTAGAGCTAACTAAAGTAATTAGTCGGGCGGGGCCCGCAAGTGAGAGAGGGGGGAGGTCAAACTGGGCAGTGGGGTCAACCCACGCTAGTCAAAGGTCAGCAGTCGCCGGCGTTTAGCCGCCGACGAGTCCAAATGCGGTGGGGCGCTGCGGGTTTTGCCTACAGGGGGCCATTTGGCCCGCGGAGTGCAGCTACGGGATGCGGACGCTCATCCGCATCCAACCGTGGTGGTGGCGCGGCCAGGGAGCGGCCGGAGTGGCGCCAGCGACGATGAGTGCGGCGGCCGGAGCGTGGGTTCGGGCGGCGCAACGCTATGGTGCACGAGAAGACGAGCTGGTGGCGGCGTTAGCTTGCTGCGGAGCACATAGTCGTGCTCGGAAACGAGCTTTGCTAGCTCTTGGTATGTCGGCGACAAGAACGACGGCGGCCGGCTCTCGGCTCTGGTGGAAAAGGCGGGTACACGGCGCAACAGAGCACAGGGAGAGAGGGAAGCGGTAGAGGAGCTCACAGCGAGGCTAACGAAGGACTCGGCAGGCGCGAGGACGGCCGGTGGGCAGCGAATCGACGACGAGGATCTTCGATGGCCGACGAGGGGAACGGTGGTGCTTGCGGCGTCCTGGGGCTTCCGGCGTTGGGCGGCTCGTCGAGGAGGCGTACCCCACAGCGGCGGAGCACGTGGACATGACGGAGGGACGAGGGGGAGGCAGTGGCCGCGGCAACGGCGAGCGGTGGCGTCGGCTGCGCTCGGGTGCGTGCGAGAGAGGGTGACAGAGGAGAGAAGAAGCATGGGGGAGAGTGAGAGGGGGTCGGAGAGGCTGCGTGGCAACTCCAGGGACGTCCGTAGGGAGGCGGTAAGCAGGAGGTGGCCGGGCGTGCGCCGGCGTGCGTCGGCCATGCGCTCGGCGTCCTCCTGGCGGGAGGTAAGTGGTGACTGGCAGAGGCCAGTGGGTTGTGCCTCTGCTGGGCCGGCTCGGGGTGCCAGGTAAGCCAGGTAAGAGTTTTTCCCTTTTTTGTTTCCTTTTCTATTTCTGACATTTGTTTTTGACTTAAAAAATAAATACCAGCACAAACATAAAAATGTTAAGATTCCTTGTGACCACTAGTTATAATATACTAGAGGCCCTCACCAAATTCCAACATTTTTGGAGCCTCTAAAATATTTATATTATTTTAAACAGCTCCAATTCAAATACATATGGGTTCATTCAAAAATCCAAAATGTTTAGCAAAAATGTGCATCACCCCTGGTTGTTGTTTGCAACATTTTCCAAAGATCATGAACATTTTTGAAGGGCATTTTGGGTTTATTGAAATTCCATTTTTAATTTGAACCTATTTGAATTTGCTTTGATGCTAGGGTTTGAAACATCCCCATTTCAACTTCATTTGAAATTTAAACATGATGCACAAAGAAAGCCTAGGATCATACTAGAACTAGGGATGTGACATTATTGATTATGCTACTTCTACTATGGATAATGCTTATGATGATGCTAGTACCTTGCTTGATAATGATGATGTGCCACTTGGAGAATTTCTTGATAGGCAAATTGCTAGAGTAATACAACATGATGTTGTTGACTCTCATGATGAGCTTGAAACTAAAACACCTACTAGAACTAGCCTTCCTAGATATGAATTGCCTAAGGTACAGGAAGGTTATGTTATGAATGAGGAGACAATTAGAGATATTCGTGCTTGTAGAGATAGAGATGATCTAGAGAAATTATTATGCAAGTATAAAGAAAAATCTCTGAATGCTAGAATGAAATGTGATCCTAAGTTTGCTACTTCACCTATCTTTATTGATGACAAGGATTATGAATTCTCTGTCGACCCAGAGTTAATTACTATGGTTGAATCTGACCCTTTCCATGGTTATGAAACTGAAACTGTTGTGGCACATCTTACTAAGTTGAATGACATAGCCACCCTTTTTACTCATGATGAGAAAACTCGCTATTACTTTATTCTCAAATTATTTCCATTCTCATTAAAAGGTGATGTTAAAGCTTGGTACAATACTCTTGCTCCTGATTGTGTGCGTAGTCCCCAGGATATGATCTATTACTTCTCTGAAAAATATTTCCCTGCTCATAAGAAACAAGTTGCCTTGCAGGAAATATTTAACTTTGTGCAAATTAAAGAAGAGAGTCTACCACAAGCTTGGGGGAGGCTTTGCCAGTTACTTAATGCTTTGCCTGATCATCCTCTTAAGAAAAATGAAATACTTGATATCTTCTATAATGGACTAACCGATGCTTCTAGGGATTTCCTAGATAATTGTGCTGGTTGTGTTTTCAGGGAACGAACTGTTGGTCAAGCTGAAGAATTATTGAATAACCTATTGAAAAATTATGATGATTGGAATCTTCCTAAACAACAAGTTAAACCTACTCCGAAGAAGAGGGGTATATTATATCTCAGTCCTGAAGATATGCAAGAGGCAATGAAATCTATGAAGGAAAAAGGTATTAAAGCTGATGATATTAAAAATTTACTTCCTATTGAAGAAATACATGGGCTTAATACACCACCGTCTCCTAAGGTGGTAGAGGTAAATTCTCTTATGAAATTCAATGATAATGACAATGCCCACAATATGCATCCTAGCCAATGCCTTTATGAGTTTGAAAATTACATTAGAAAACAAAGACCACTTCAATGTAAATTTTATGAAACAATTGAAATACAATTCTGATATGATTGCTCGCTTGAGTGACTTGTTGTTTAGAATCTGAAATGATGTTAGAGGTGTTGGAAAGCATGCCTCTACGGTTCAAACTCGGTTAGAACAAGTTGCTAAATCTCAAAGAGAGTTGCTTGATGAAATGAATAATAATATGCATGACTTTGCTGTTAGAGTTGCAACTAGAGGAGGTAAAATGACTCAGGAACCACTTTATCCTGAGGGACACCCAAAAAGAATTGAACAAGATTCACAAAGAAACAACACCACTACACCTAGTTCTTCTAAAAAGAAAACGAAGAAGAAAAATGATAGGACTTTGCATGCTCTTAGTGAACCTCAAATAGAAAAACCTCCTGATAATGATAATGAAACTTCTATCTCTAATGCTGAAACTCAGTCTGGTAATGAACATTCACCTAGTGATAATGAAAAAGATAATGCTGATGTTCATGAGGACTCTCAACCTAATAATAAATAATCAGACAATGATGTTGATATATAACCACCTGTTGATATTGAGAACCCACAACCGAAGAATAAAAGGTATGATAAAAGAGACTTTGTGGCTAGAAAACACGGTAAAGAAAGAGAACTGTGGGTTCAAAAACCAATGCCCTTTCCACCTAAGTCAACTAAAAAGAATGATGATGAAGAATTTGAATGCTTTGCTGAAATACTCATGCTAGTCTTTTTGCGTAGTCGCTTGACTGATATCTTGAAAATGCCTCCTTATGCAAAGTACATGAAAGACATCATCACTAATAATAGAAAAATACCGGGAGCTGAAATCTCCACTATGCTTGGTAATTATACTTTTAAAGATGGAGTACCTAAAAAACTTGGAGATCCGGGAATACCAACTATACCTTGCTCCATCAAAAGTAATTATGTCAAAACTGCTTTGTGTGATTTAGGAGGCGGTGTTAGTGTTATGCCTTTCTCTTTATATAAAAGACTTGATTTGAATAAACTCACACCTACTGAAATATCTTTGTAAATGGCTGATAAATCAACTTCCATACCTATCGGTATCTGTGAGGATGTGCCCGTTGTTGTTGCTAATGTTACTATTTTGAGTGACTTTGTTATACTTGATAACCCACAAGTATAGGGGATCGCAACAGTTTTCGAGGGTAGAGTATTCAACCCAAATTTATTGATTCGACACAAGGGGAGCCAAAGAATATTCTCAAGTATTAGCAGCTGAGTTGTCAATTCAACCACACCTAGAAACTTAATATCTGCAGCAAAGTGTTTAGTAGCAAGGTAATATGATAGTAGTGATAACGGTAGCAAAAGGTAACAGTAGTAAAAGTAATGTTTTTGGTATTTTGTAGTGATGATAGCAATAGCAACGGAAAAGTAAATAAGCGAAGAACAATATATGGAAAGCTCGTAGGCAATGGATCGGTGATGGAGAATTATGCCGGATGCAGTTCATCATGTAACAGTCATAACTTAGGGTGACACAGAACTAGCTCCAGTTCATTGATATAATGTAGGCATGTATTCCGAATATAGTCATACGTGCTTATGGAAAAAAAACTTACATGACATCTTTTGTCCTACCCTCCCATGGTAGCGGGGTCCTTACGGAAACTAAGGGATATTAAGGCCTCCTTTTAATAGAGTACCGGAACAAAGCATTAACACATAGTGAATACATGAACTCCTCAAACTACCGTCATCACCGGTAAGTATCCCGATTATTATCACTTCGGGGTTAACGGATCATAACACATAATAGGTGACTATAGACTTGCAAGATAGGATCAAGAACACTCATATATTGATGAAAACATAATAGGTTCAGATCTGAAATCATGGCACTCAGGCCCTAGTGACAAGCATTAAGCATAGAAAAGTCATAGCAACATCAATCTCAGAACATAGTGGATACTAGGGATCAAACCCTAACAAGACTAACTTGATTACATCATAGATCTCGTCCAACCCATCACCGTCCAGCAAGCCTACGATGGAATTACTCACGCACGGCGGTGAGCATCATGAAATTGGTGATGGAGGATGGTTGATGATGACGATGGCGACGGATTCCCCTCTCCGGAGCCCCGAACGGACTCCAGATCAGCCCTCCCGAGAGGTTTTAGGGCTTGGCGGTGGCTCCGTATCGTAAAACGTGATGATTTCTTCTCCTTGATTTTTTTCTCCCCGAAACATAATATATGGAGTTGGAGTCAGAGAGGCAACAGGGGGCCCACGAGGTAGGGGGCGCGCCCTAGGGGGGCAGGCGCGCCCCCACCCTCGTGGACAGGTGGTGCCCCCTGGCCTTCATCTTTTGCAGGTATTTTTCATATTTTCTGAAAAGTTGCTCTGTGAAGTTTCAGGTCATTCCGAGAACGTTTGTTTCTGCACATAAATAACACCATGGTAATTCTGCTGAAAACAGCGTCAGTCCGGGTTAGTTCCATTCAAATCATGCAAGTTAGAGTCCAAAACAAGGGCAAAAGTGTTTGGGAAAGTAGATACGACGGATACGTATAAACTCCCCCAAGCTTAAACCTTTGCTTGTCCTCAAGCAATTCAGTTGATAAACTGAAAGTGATAAAGAAAAACTTTTACAAACTCTGTTTGCCCTTGTTGTTGTAAACATGTAAAGCCAGCATTCAAGTTTTCAGAAAAGATTATAACTAACCACATTCACAATAACGCATAGGTCTCAAGTGTACTCATATCAATAGCATAATCAACTGGCGAGCCATAATAATAAATCTCGGATGACAACACTTTCTCAAAACAATCATAATATGATATAACAAGATGGTATCTCGCTAGCCCTTTCTGAGACCGCAAAACATAAATGCAGAGAACCTTTAAAGACCAAGGACTGACTAGACATTGTAATTCATGGTAAAAGAGATCCAGTCAAGTCATACTCAATGTAAACTAACAATAATGAATGCAAATGACAGCGGTGCTCTCCAACTAGTGCTTTTTAATAAGAGGATGATGACTCAACATAAAAGTAAATAGATAGGCCCTTCGCAAAGGGAAGCAGGGATTTGTAGAGGTGCCAGAGCTCAGTTTTGAAACAGAGGTGAATAATATTTTGAGCGGTATACTTTCATTGTCAACATAACAACCAAGATATGGCGATATCTTCCATGTTACACACATTATAGGCGGTTCCCAAACAGAATGGTAAAGTTTATACTCCCTTCCACCAACAAGCATCAATCCATGGCTTGCTCGAAACAACGAGTGCCTCCAACTAACAAGAGTCCCAGGGGGAGTTTTTTTTGCAATTATTTTGATTTAGTTTGCATAAAGCATGGGACTGGGCATCCCGGTGACCAGCCATTTATCTCGTGAGTGAGGAATGGGGTCCACTCCTCTTGAGAATAACCCACCTAACATGGAAGATACAGACAACCCTAGTTGATACATGAGCTATTCGAGCATACAAAACAGGATATTTATTTGAAGGTTTAGAGTTTGGCACATGCAAATTTACTTGGAACGGCAGGTAGATACCGTATATAGGTAGGTATATTGGACTCATGTGGAATAACTTTGGGGTTTATGGAGTTGGATGCACAAGCAGTATTCTGACTTAAATCATTCAGAGGAGGATACCACCCTATCATAGCACATCATAACTATCTCAATAGCATGTTGGCACGCAAGGTAAACCATTATAACTCATAGCTAATCAAGCATGGCACAAGAAACTATGATCTCTAATTGTCATTGCAAACATGTTTATTCATAATAGGCTGAATCAGGAACAATGAACTAATCATATTTACAAAAACAAAAGAGGTCGAGTGCATACCACCTTTTCTCATCTCAGCCAGTCCATTATATAACATCATAATTGCCTTTCACTTGCACGATCGAATGATGTGAATAATAATAATATTGTACATGCATTGGACTAAGCTGGAATCTATAGGCATTCAATAGGCAGGAGAAGACAAGGCAATATGGGATCTTTTGTTAGATCAACAACAATGCATATAAGAGCCACTTCAACAATTTAATTATGGTCTTCTCCTATCGACCCCAAAGAAAAGAAAAGAAATAAAACTATTTACACGGGAAAGCTCCCAACAAGCAAAAGAAGAATAGGAAATCTTTTTGGGTTTTCTTTTTAATTACTACTACAAGCATGGAAATTAAACTAACTAAAAGTTACAACTAAATATTTTTTTGTTTTTTCTTAAGGTTTATTAAACACACAAGAAGAAGGCATAAAAAGGAAAATAAACTAGCATGGATGATACAATGAAAAGGTATGAGCACCGACATCTAGCAACGAGTGTGTAAACATAAATGTAATGTCGGTGGGAAATACGTACTCCCCCAAGCTTAGGCTTTTGGCCTAAGTTGGTCTATGGCCATGGCTGGCCTGGCGGATATCCATAATAATAGTTGGGGTCGTACTGAGATGCAGCGGCTATCGCCTGCTGAGCTGCAGCGTGGCGACGAGCGGCCTCCGCTCTCCTCTCGTACTCATCTGCCTCCTCTTTGGTAATAGTATATCTTCCTTTTGCCTGATGATCAAAGAAGGCAGGAGCAGAGAGAGTAATATGGACATCACGACGTGTGTCAAAGATTCGTCGATACTGGAGAGGCGATTCATTCCTCTCGACAAACTGGTGGTGAACCATAGCATTAAAGTCTAGGTAAGCAGGAGGTAATTCAATATCATCTTCGCGTATGGCTATACCAAGAAAATTAGCTATGCGGGTTGCATAAATTCCCCCAAAGAAATCTCCATTAAATCTATTAAGATGCAACCTATGCGCAACAATGGCTCCCAAATTATAAGATTTATCTCCCAACACAGCACTCCTAAGAATACTGAGGTCGAGGACACACATGTGACATGCTTCATCCTTACCGTTAATGCATCTACCTATGAAGAGAGCAAAATAATGTATAGAAGGAAAGTGAATGCTCCCTATGGTGGCTTGTGTTATATCTCTAGATTCTCCCATAGTTATACTAGCAAGAAAATCTCTAAATTCAAATTTGCGAGGATCCCTTATACTCCCCCATTGTGGAAGTTTGCAAGCAGTGGTAAAATCCTCTAAGTCCATAGTGTAAGAATTATCATAAAGATCAAACAGGACAGTTGGAGAATTACGTGAAGTTGAAAATTCAAACCTCCTCACAAAGGTACTGGTGAGGTTGTGATACTGGCTGCACTTCTCTTCCTCGAAGCTCACAAGATCAGCGTTACGCAAATATGCGTTGAATTCTTCCTTAATTCCTGCTCGATCCATAAAGTTCTCAGAAGGCCATTCACAAGGACGCACTGGAGCGTCTCTTGGTGGCTCGTCATCAGCATCACGCATTGCAAGCCTGGGTCGTTGCTCCCTTGAAGAACCACCTTGGAACATTTTCCTAAGCATATTTCTTCCTCTGAAAAATTCTGAAATATTTTAGTAACTTCAAAATAAAAGTAAACGAAACTCAATAATATTGATAGCAACTACTCCTACAAGTTCCTAGAGCCTATATCATGCATCAAAACTACTTTTGACCATATAAATTTGACATGCAAGCTCAAGAACAGGGTCGCCTAAGTAGCAAAAAATTTGCAATGAATAAATCACTAGAACAAAAACTAATTGGACCAATGGAGGAGTCACATACCAAGGAACAATCTCCCAAAGCAGTTTTGTGAGAGGTGCCTTGAGCAAGGAGATCGAAAATGGCAGCAAAGTGAGCTAGAACTTGTATAGCAGTTACAACAGGCACATCCTCACAAATACCGACAGGTATAGCAGTTGATTTATCAGCCATTTGCAAAGATATTTCAGTAGGTGTCAACTTATTCAAATCAAGTCTACGATATAAAGAGAGAGGCATAACACTAACACTGGCTCCAAGATCACATAAAGTAGTTTTAACATAATTTCTTCTAATGGAGCATGGTATAGTTGGTACACCGGGATCTCCAAGTTACTTTGGTATTCCACCCTTAAAAGTATAATTAGCAAGCATGGTGGAAATTTTAGCTTCCGGTATCTTTCTTTTATTTGTAATTATATCTTTCATGTACTTAGCATAAGGATTGGTTTTGAGCATATCAGTTAATCACATACACAAAAAGATAGGTCTAATCATTTCAGCAAAGCGCTCAAAATCCTCATCATCCTTTTTCTTGGATGGTTTGGGAGGAAAAGGCATGGGTTTCTGAACCCATGGTTCTCTTTCTTTACCATGTTTCTGTTGGAGAACGTAGCAGAATTTTAAAATTTTCTACACATCACCAAGATCAATCTATGGAGTCATCTAGCAACGAGGGAGAGGGGAGTGCATCTACATACCCTTGTAGATCGCGAGCGGAAGCGTTCAAGAGAACGGGGTTGATGGAGTCGTACTCGTCGTGATCCAAATCACCGATGACTGAGCGCCAACGGACGGCACCTCCGCATTCAACACAGGTACGGTTGGGAAGACGTCTCCTCCTTCTTGATCCAGCAAGGGGAAGGAGATGTTGATGGAGATCCAGCAGCACGACGGCGTGGTGGTGGAAGCAGCGGTGATCTCGGCAGGGCTTCGCCAAGCTCCAACGAGAGGGAGAGGTGTTACGAGGGGAGAGGGAGGCGCCAGGGACTTGGGTGCGGCTGCCCTCCCTCCCCCCACTATATATAGGGCCCCTAGGGGGGGCGCCGGCCCTAGGAGATCCAATCTCCAAGGGGCGGGGGCAAGGGGGGACTTGCCCCCCAAGTCAGGTGGGGCGCTCCCCACCCCTAGGGTTTCCAACCCTAGGCGCAATGGGAGGCCCATGGGGGGTGCACCAGACCACTAGGGGCTGGTTCCCCTCCCACTTCATCCCATGGGGCCCTCCGGGATAGATGGCCCCACCCGGTGGACCCCCGGGACCCTTCCGGTGGTCCCGGTACAATACCGATTACCCCCAAAACTTTCCCGATGGCCGAAACTGGACTTCCCATATATAAATCTACACCTCCGGAACATTCCGGAACTCCTCGTGACGTCCGGGATCTCATCCGGGACTCCTAACAACTTTCGGGTTACCGCATACTAATATCTCTACAACCCTAGCGTCACCGAACCTTAAGTGTGTAGACCCTACGGGTTCGGGAGACACGCAGACATGACCGAGACGACTCTCCGGTCAATAACCAACAGCAGGATCTGGATACCCATGTTGGCTCCCACATGTTCCACGATGATCTCATCAGATGAACCATGATGTCGAGGATTCAATCAACCCCGTATTCAATTCCCTTTGTCAATCGGTATGTTACTTGCCCGAGATTCGATCGTCGGTATCCCAATACCTCGTTCAATCTCATTACTGGCAAGTCACTTTACTCGTACCGTAATGCATGATCCCATGACCAAACACTTGGTCACATTGAGCTCATTGTGATGATGCATTACCGAGTGGGCCCAGAGATACCTCTCCGTCATACGGAGTGACAAATTCCAGTCTCGATCCGTGTCAACCCAACAGATACTTTTGGGGATACCTGTAGTATACCTTTATAGTCACCCAGTTATGTTGTGACGTTTGGTACATCCAAAGCACTCCTACGGCATCCGGGAGTTACACGATCTCATGGTCTAAGGAAATGATACTTGGCATTGGAAAAGCTCTAGCAAACGAACTACATGATCTTGTGCTATGCTTAGGATTGGGTCTTGTCCATCACATCATTCTCCTAATGATGTGATCCCGTTATCAATGACATCCAATGTCCATAGTCAGGAAACCATGACTATCTATTGATCAATGAGCTAGTTAATTAGAGGCTCACTGGGGACATGTTATGGTCTATGTGTTCACACATGTATTATGAATTCCGGATAACACAATTATAGCATGAATAATAGACAATTATGATGAACAAGGAAATATAATAATAATCATTTTATTATTGCGTCTAGGGCATATTTCCAACAGTCTCCCACTTGCACTAGAGTCAATAATCTAGTTACATTGTGATGAATCGAACACCCATAGAGTTCTGGTGTTGATCATGTTTTTCTCGCGGAAGAGGTTTAGTCAACGGATCTGTGACATTCAGATCTGTATGTACTTTGCAAATATCTATGTCTCCATCTTGAACATTTTCACAAATGGAGTTGATGCGACGCTTGATGTGCCTGGTCTTCTTGTGAAACCTGGGCTCCTTAGCAAGGGCAATAGCTCCAGTGTTGTCACAGAAGAGAGTGATCGGCCCCGACGCATTGGGTATGACTCCTAGGTCGGTGATGAACTCCTTCATCCAGATTGCTTCATGCGCTGCCTCCGAGGCTGCCATGTACTCCGCTTCACATGTAGATCCCGCCACGACGCTTTGCTTGCAACTGCACCAGCTTACTGCCCCACCATTCAAAATATACACGTATCCGGTTTGTGACTTAGAGTCATCCAGATCTGTGTCGAAGCTAGCGTCAACGTAACCCTTTACGACGAGCTCCTCGTCACCTCATATACGAGAAACATATCCTTTGTCCTTTTCAGGTACTTCAGGATGTTCTTGACCGCTGTCCAGTGTTCCATGCCGGGATTACTTTGGTACCTTCCTACCAAACTCAGGTCAAGGTTTACATTAGGTCTGGTACACAGCATGGCATACATGATAGACCCTATGGCTGAGGCATAGGGGACGACACTCATCTTTTCTCTATCTTCTGCCGTGGTCGGACGTTGAGCTGAGCTCAGTTTCACACCTTGCAACACAGGCAAGAACCCCTTCTTGGACTGATCCATATTGAACTTCTTCAATATCTTATCAAGGTATGTGCTTTGTGAAAGACCTATGAGGCGTCCCGATCTATCTCTATAGATCTTGATGCCTAATATGTAAGCAGCTTCTCCAAGGTCCTTCATTGGAAAACACTTATTCAAGTAGGCCTTAATACTGTCCAAAAGTTCTATATCATTTCCCATCAAAAGTATGTCATCCACATATAATATGAGAAATGCTACAGAGCTCCCAGTCACTTTCTTGTAAACGCAGGCTTCTCCATAAGTCTGCATAAACCCAAACGCTTTGATCATTTCATTAAAGTGAATGTTCCAACTCCGAGATGCTTGCACCAGCCCATAGATGGAGCGCTGGAGCTTGCATACCTTGTTAGCATTCTTAGGATCGACAAAACCTTCCGGCTACATCATATACAATTCTTCCTTAAGGAAGCCGTTAAGGAATGTTGTTTTGACGTACATTTGCCATATCTCATAATCATAGTATGCGGCAATTGCTAACATGATTCGGACGGACTTCAGCTTCGCTACGGGTGAGAAGGTCTTATCGTAGTCAACCCCTTGAACTTGTCGATAACCCTTAGCGACAAGTCGAGCCTTATAGATGGTAACATTACCATCCGCGTCCATCTTCTTCTTAAAGATCCATTTATTCTCTATCGCTCGCCGATCATCGAGCAAGTTTGTCAAAGTCCATACTTTGTTTTCACACATGGATCCTATCTCGGATTGCATGGCTTCAAGCCATATGTTGGAATCTGGGCCTGCCATTGCTTCTTCATAGTTCGAAGGTTCACCGTTGTCTAACAACATGATTTCTAGGACAGGGTTGCCATACCATTCTGGTGTGGAATGTGTCCTTGTGGACCTTCGAAGTTCAGTAGCAACTTGATCCAAAGTACCTTGATCATCATCATTAACTTCCTCTCTAGTCGGTGCAGGCACCACATGAACATCTTCCTGAGCTGCGCTACTTTCCGGTTCAAGAGGCAGTACTTCATCGAGTTCTACTTTCCTCCCACTTACTTCTCTCAAGAGAAACTCTTTCTCCAGAAAGGACCCGTTCTTGGCAACAAAGATCTTGCCTTCGGATCTAAGGTAGAAGGTATACCCAATGGTTTCCTTAGGGTATCCTATGAAGACGCATTTTTCCGACTTGGGTTCGAGCTTTTCAGGTTGAAGTTTCTTGACATAAGCATTGTGTCGGTGTCAAAACCGGCGGATCTCGGGCAGGGGGTCCCGAACTGTGCGTCTAGGACGGATGGTAACAGGAGACAAGGGACACGAAGTTTTACCCAGGTTCGGGCCCTCTCGATGGAGGTAAAACCCTGCGTCCTGCTTGATTAATATTGATGGTATGGGTAGTACAAGAGTAGATCTACCACGAGATCGAGGAGGCTAAACCCTAGAAGCTAGCCTATGGTATGATCGTTGATGTGTATGTTGTCCTACGGACTAAAACCCTCCGGTTTATATAGACACCGGGTAGGGTTAGGGTTACATAGAGTCGGTTACAATGGTAGGAGATCTGCATATCCGTATCGCCAAGCTTGCCATCCACGTCAAGGAAAGTCCCTCCCGGACACGGGACGAAGTCTTCAATCTTGTATCTTCATAGTCCAGGAATCCGGCTGAAGGTATAGTCCCGGCTATCCGAACACCCCCTAATCCAGGACTCCCTCAGTAGCCCCTGAACCAGGCTTCAATGACGACGAGTCCGGCGCGCATATTGTCTTCGGCATTGCAAGGCGGGTTCCTCCTCCAAGTACTTCATAGAAGATTTTGAACACAAAGATAGTGTCCGGCTCTGCAAAATAAGTTTCCACATATTGCCATAGAGAGAATAATATTTACACAAATCTAATCTGCTGACGTATTTTGTGGTGCGACATCACACCACGACCAAGCTTTTATTCGAACCGTTTTACTGTCCCATCTCAGCGCGTTATGTGAGGCGGTTTCCTTGGCACGTCTTGTTAAAGCAGAGATCGTGTCCCCTTATTCCGGGATTCTCATCAATGCGGGCGTGGGTAACCCAACCACGCCATCGATTACGGTGCTTGGAGATAAGCGAGTTTTATCAGGCCGGTGGGGACATGTAGCTGCGTCCACCCATATAAGGGGATAAAGATCCACCTTTTCACCTATGCCTTCTTTCTCCTTCGCCTATCCATTCTTGTGCACTCGAGCTCCAGCGCCCAAGTCCGCACTCCTCACCTCAACCTTGCCCAGCCATGTCCGGAGGGAGGCAAGTGGATGGTCTCCTCCGTCACGGAGGGACACATCAAAAAGCTGAGGAAGGCCGGATACCTGTCTAACGACATCGCGTACCGGCTCCCCGAGAAGCGGCAGCTCATCCCCACCGCTAGGCCCCATGAGAGGGTGGTGTTTCTCCCCCTTTTCCTCCGCGGACTGGGCTTCCCTCTCCACCCATTTGTACGGGGGCTCATGTTCTACTACGGCCTGGATTTCCATGATCTGGCCCCAAACTTCGTCCTCAACATCTCGGCGTTTATCGTCGTGTGCGAGGCCTTCCTCCGTATCCGCCCCCATTTCGGGCTCTGGCTCAAGACTTTCAACATCAAGCCGAAGGTGGTGCGCGGCAGCCAGGCGGAGTGCGGAGGCACCATGGTGGGTAAGATGGCCAATGTCCTATGGCTCGAGGGATCCTTTGTGGAGACCCTGAAGGGTTGGCAATCGGGGTGGTTTTACATCACCGAGCCGCGCGATGCCGAATGGGTCGCACCCCCCGAATTCCGGTCTGGACCCCCAACGTGGCTCACGTCCTGGAAAGAGACGGGCCTGTCGTGGGGCAAAAAAGGAGAGCTAACCGGACTCCAAACATGCGTCAAAACCCTGGTGGACAAGAAGCTCAAACTTGTCAACGTTGTCCAGGTTATGCTCATCCGCTTGATCCTCCCGTGCCAACAACGGGCTTTCAACCTGTGGGAGTTCGACCCGGCGAGGCACCAAACTCTGAGCAGGCTCTTCGACACGACGTACGAAGATGCATGGAGGGTGCTTTTCAAGGGCGCCGAGGCTCCTGCATCCGCTACTGAGGATCGCGGATTCAGTGCGCAGCGTCATGCCCTCGCGGTAAGCTGTTTTTTCCTTTTACAGGGTATCAGTTTTTCATAGTTTGACTCCATGCAGGATCTAAGCTCCCTTACCTTTGACAGGATTGGCAGGTGACATCCGGATGGATCAACTGTCCGGCTCCTTTACCCGAAGGCTCAGCGGATGCTCGCTTGGCGAAGCTACTGGTTCCGGCACCCTATGTGGTGCCGGAGAAGAAGGTCAAGAAGAAGGCCACGGGGACTCGAAAGAGTGCCCGACGCCCGGAGGTGTCGGATTCATCATCCGACGAATCCAAGATGCACTCCTCCCACGAAGACGAGGAGGAGGAGGAAAAAGAGACCCCTCCCCCTCCAGCGGGGGAAGGGAAGAAAAGGAAGGCCGCCCCAACTGGGGAGGCCGAAGGGTCCAAGAAGGGGTAAACCCTTCCTCCGGACTGCTCCACCGACGCCGACGGCGGCGGAGAGGAGTGGGCGCCTAGGGCCAAGCCCCTGGCCAAATCGTAAGTATCCGGATACCAAGTAATTCATAGTATTCATTTATTGCAAGCTTTCCCTCACGTCGAATATGTTTATGCAGCCCACCCAAAGACCGGCTCGACGTGTCGTCGAGCGGCTCACTGGACTCGTCGGATGTGAACTCACTTCCGACGGCTTCCTCCCCCCGCCCTACGGACGACACCGAAGTGTTGTCCCAATAGGTTCCAAGCCGGGAGGAGGTGGTCCTGGAGGCGCCGCAAGGCAACCTCCCGGACTCCAGGAGCAAAGGGGACGAAACCCCCAGGGCTCCAAGTCTGGCTCGAGGCCGGACACCGCTCCGGAACCTTCAAAGGTTCCAGAGTCCGGCGGGGGACCTCCTTCCAAGAGGAGCATGTCCACCGTGCCAGCGGCCTCCGTCCAACCAGAGGCGCCGGACAATATGTTGGAGGTGCTCCAAGGCGCCTCCATCGACGAGGAGCACCGCGCTATTATGAGTGCGGTGGTCCAGAAGGTTCAGTCCGCCAAAAACGGACTGACTGAAGCTTGTACTAGCCTTTTGACAGGCTTTGAGGTAAGTAAAGAAAGTGTAAATAATAGTACCGCATAGACAGTAGCCCCTGATGCTCTGTTTGGCGTTCAGGAAGAAAAGCCGAATAGAGGATCAAATAGAATTCACAGGAGTCTAACAAAAATGAGTCAATATGCATGTGCAGGCTACCCTGCTTGCATCCGCCGCACTGACTGCGGAAGTGGACACGCTAAAGCAGGACCTCGAAAGGTCCGAGCAAGAGCTCGAGCGTGCCAAGAAGCAGCTCGAGGACAATGAAGGTAAGAAATAGCTTGTTAAAAAAATATATATATATAAGGTGCAATTGCAAAAAATGACAGGATTATCGTGGCAATTGTAGGGGCCACGTCTGAGGTGGCGACCCTTAAGCAAGCGCTGGACGAGGCCGAGAAGAGGGCAGCCTCGGAGCGCACCGAGCGGGAGAAGTATGAGGCCGAAGTTGGCAAGGTGCGGCAAGAGCTCCAGGCTCTCATGGAAAAGCATGAGAGTTTGGATCTTGACTCAAAGACGTGAGCGTCCGAGCTCGCGTTGGCTATTGAAAATGCCAAGTCTGCCAAGGCCGAATCCCAGAAGACCCTCCAGGAGTTGGATGAGGTGAAGAAGATAGCGGCGGGTAAGGCATTCTTTATGCAAAGCAAACACATAAACGTGAGTTACTTGTTAGTTACCTGAATCTGGAGCTCTCCAGGAGCGTTCGCAGATCTTCCCCGGAGTGTATCCGATGCCGCCGCATTCTATCGAGCTGAGGAGGGCAGCTCGACGGAGAAGGTGTTCTGGTCTCAGTACGCTGAGGCCGGACACCCCGTGCCCCTGAGCGACCAGCTGAAGCAACTGGTCGAGCTCCATAAGGCGGCCGAACAGGCCATGAAGGGCCTCATTGTTCGGCTATGGCCTGGAGGGCCCCTGCCTGGGAGCTATTTCGGACTGGTGCGGTGGTTGGTGGAGGCCTGTCCAAGGCTTGAAGTCATCAAGCGCTCCGCCTGCATTGAAGGTGCCCGTAGGGCCCTTGCCCGTGCTAAGGTGCACTGGGGCAAGCTGGATGCTGAGAAGCTTGTGAAGGACGGGCCACCGCCGGGGAAAGAGCATCGCAAGCCCGAGAATTACTATAAGGATGTTCCGAAGGGTGCCCGCCTTGTGGCGGATGAATGTTCTATGGATGTAATTTTTGAGTAAAACTCGCTCGTTTTGTCCTATGCGCTGAAAACTTGTTCATATGCGCTAAGCAATGCTGTTTGAATTTAAAATATTACCTTCTGTGCGGCTGTTTATCAATTCTGAGAGATGGCGAGTCGTCGGCTTCTGCCCCCGTGCCGCTAGTGCTGGGGTGTTCGGGGATAAACCCGAGCACTCTTTTTCCCATGGTTGGGTCCTTCGAGGGAGGCGCTCAGCCCAACGAACAAGGCAATTAGACTATAATGCGTGAACACTCTCACTTAGCCATAGAATTCTATAATTTTAAATTTCAGCGAAGCCCCTAGTATTCGAAAGACCGAGTTCGGGGCGCTATCCACGCCTTGGCCGGACAGAGCCGGCTCCTCGCCCTAAGCGGCATAAGTCTTTAGGGACTCGAAAAAACCTCTCAAACAGCGACCGGCTCTCGCTTCATCATGACAGTCAGTTTTAGCTTTCTCCACTGAGGTGCTCGACCCAGCTCAACTGGGGCACAATCGCAGTGGTTCTCCTAGTGCTACCTTAGCCGATATAGCGGAACGTAAGGCACCAAAACATAGGAGCCAGGCAAACCCAACTATTGACCCAAGACATGATTCGGAGCCGATGCATATAATGCTATAAGTTTGGGGTGCCACACTTGTTAAAGTGTTCGGACTTCTCACACCATATTGAGGGGTACTAAAGCCCCTGGCGTATTTTGGCCGTACCAACGTGTACGGGTGCAACATGTCATTAAGGAACATATATAAAGAAAAAAAGGTAATGCAAAAATAGACGAAAGCTATGCATTGTTTATTAAAAAGGGCCGCGATCAAAGCAGAACGATACAAATAATGCGATAAGTGGAAGGTTGGACTAGTTAACATGTCCGTTCCAGGGGCAAGCTGCGGAATAGTATGCGGAACGGGTATACTGCTCGTGATAGAGACCACCTGGGAGTTCCGTAGTGCAGCGTGGCTCGTCTGCTTCCTTGGTTCTTGCATCGTTTTGTGCGGCAATTGAACTGCCGAACAGGCCTTCCGAAGCATGAAGTCCTGAAAGTAAGAGAAAATTAAGAAATCGACAGCCCCTGGTACGGTTTAAGCCGTGTTTTGGGCATGCTGCGATGGTGCCCCTCCCCCTGTGCCCATGGTATCTCTAGAGCATAGTTATGTACGCGAAGTACTGGCGTCACCTTTTTGCGAGGGTTGGGGTTGGGGCCGCATTGCTACGCCTGCTCGGATCGTGCCAGGCGGTCTTGTTGTAGGTTACTCCGGGCGCGCTTGATGGTGTCCGGTCGTTTAGTGGCCGGACTAGGGAACTACCTGGAAAGGCTGCTTTGAACTTCCACTGCAAGGGACGCCGTGTGCTCCTCCGTTCGGAGGGAGCGTTCGGTGTTTCCATTGACCATAATTACTCCTCGAGGGCCTGGCATCTTGAGCTTAAGGTATGCGTAATGCGGTACCGCATTAAACTTAGCGAATGCAGTTCGCCCGAGCAGTGCGTGATAGCCACTGCGAAACGGGACTATGTCGAAGATTAACTCCTCGCTTCGGAAATTAACCGGAGATCCGAAGACCACTTCAAGTGTGACTGAGCCTGTACAGTTGGCCTCTACACCTGGTATTACGCCTTTAAAGGTCGTTTTGGTGGGCTTAATCCTCGAGGGATCTATGCCCATTTTCCGCACTGTATCCTGGTAAAGCAGGTTCAGGCTGCTGCCGCCGTCCATAAGGACTTTAGTGAGATGGAATCCGTCAATAATTGGGTCTAGAACCAATGCGGCGAATCTGCCATGACGGATGCTAGTGGGATGGTCCCTTCGATCAAAGGTGATCGGGCAGGAGGACCATGGGTTGAACTTTGGGGCGACTGGCTCTACCGCGTATACGTCCCTTAACGCACGCTTCCGCTCCCTTTTGGGGACATGGGTTGCGTATATCATGTTTACCGTCCGCACTTGTGGGGGAAAACACTTCTGTCCACTGTTGTTCGGCGGCCGGGGCTCCTCGTCGTCATTGCTATGCAGCCCCTTGTCTTCATTTTCGGCGTTTAACTTGCCTGCCTGCTTGAACACCCAACAATCCCTGTTGGTGTGATTGGCTGGCTTTTCGGGGGTGCCATGTATCTGGCACGAGCGGTCGAGTATTCGGTCCAAACTGGACGGCCCCCTAGGATTCCTTTTGAATGGCTTTTTCCGCTGACCGGATTTAGAGCCTCTGAATCCGGCATTAACTGCCGTATCCTCAGTATTGTCGCCGTTAATGCGGCGCTTCTGCTTGTTGCGACACAACCTGCCACTACTGTCCCTAGTGTCCGAAGTACCAGGGTTCTTGGTCATATTGTTGCTACGAGCAAGCCAGCTATCTTCTCCCGCGCAAAAGCGGGTCATGAGTGTCGTGAGTGCTGCCATAGATTTCGGCTTTTCCTGTCCAAGGTGCCGGGCCAGCCACTCGTCACGGATATTGTGTTTGAAGGCTGCTAGGGCCTCAGCGTCCGGACAATCGACTATTTGATTTTTCTTTGTTAGGAACCGTGTCCAGAATTGCCTGGCCAATTCCTCTGGCTGCTGAATTACGTGACTTAGGTCATCGGCGTCTGGGGGTCGCACATAAGTGCCCTGGAAATTGTCGAGGAATGCGGCTTCCAGGTCCTCCCAACAACTGATTGATCCTGTTGGCAAGTTGTTAAGCCAATGCCGAGCTGGTCCTTTAAGCTTGAGTGGGAGGTATTTGATGGCGTGAAAATCATCGCCGCGGGCCATGTGGATATGAAGGAGATAATCCTCGATCCATACCGCGGGGTCTGTTGTGCCATCATATGATTCGATGTTTACGGGTTTAAAACCCTTGGGGATTTGATGATCCATTATTTCGTCTGTAAAGCAGAGTGGGTGTGCGGCGCCTCTGTACTGGGCTATATCGTGACGTAGCTCCAATGAGCCTTGTCTACTGTGTTCGGCCCCGCCGAATTTGTGGCCGGCGTGACGGTTACCGTCCCGAGCCGTGGGGCGCCCACGCGATCTGTAGATCGATCTTGTTTGCCTTGCCTTGTCCTCCAGCATGTCTCGTAAGTCCGACGCGTATTCCCGTGCCTTGGTACGAGGTGCGGCTTGAGTGGAGGGTCGAGAGGCCTCTCTGTCGCGACCACGAGGTGGCCGGTCGGCTGCATCAAGTGCTTCCTTCTCTAATCGGGGTAGCAACCTGCGCTTTGGGTAGCTCTTGGAGGGGCGTTCGAGTTTATGCTCTTCGGCCGCAAGGACTTCAGTCCATCTGTCGACTAGCAAATCTTGATCAGCTCTAAGCTATTGCTGTTTTTTCTTGTGGCTTCTTGCCATGGCCATAAGCCTGCGTTTAAAACGCTTTTGCTCGATGGGATCCTCTGGCACGACTAATTCGTCGTCATCGAGGCTTGCCTCGTCTTCGGAGGGAGGCATATAATTATCGTCCTCGACCTCTCTGTCTGTCGCTCTCTCATGAGGGCTGGTTTCTCCATCCTCCTGTGCTAAATCTTGCTGGAGGGGGTTTTCTTTGGCGCTTTCCAGAGTATTATTATCTCCCGTGCTGGAATCACCGTGTTTGTTTTGGCAGGATTTTGAGCGGCGCCGTTGACTCCGGCACTTAGGCTGTTTCTTGGAGGGGTCATCCTCCGCTGTTTCATCGCCATCTCCCTCTTTTGGGGTGTCCACCATGTATATGTCATATGACGAGGTGGCTTTCCAGGGCCTAGTAGGTGCTGGTTCTTCATCATCTCCTTCATCGGCGTCCATACCGTCGATATCTTCGGAGTCGAAGTCGAGCATGTCGGTTAAGTCGTCGACAGTGGCTACAAAGTGGGTGGTGGGTGGGCTTTGAATTTCTTCATCATCCGTATCCCAACCTTGCTGACCGTAGTCCGGCCAGGGCTCTCCAGATAAAGAGAGAGACTTTAGTGACTTCAGGATATCGCCGAAAGGCGAGTGCTGAAAGATGTCCGCGGCAGTGAACTCCATGATCGGTGCCCAATTAGATTCGATTGGCAGGGGCGCGGAGGGTTCGGAGTCCTGAGAGGAGTCCGGCTCCTTGGAGTCACGAGTCTCGCTGAGTACGGGGCTGGTGCTTGGCTCAATCGCCGCTGGGGTCGTAGCCCCCGAGGTGGCGTCCAACCGCCCATCCTCGATCGGCGTAGTTGGCTCCAAATTAAGGGTCGGAGCCGATGCGGGTGCGGCCTCCAGGGCACTGTTCGGCGGTAGAGCTAGATCATGCTCATCGTGACAGTGCGGCGCGCTTGGCAGTGGCTCGGATCCGTCGAAGATCAAGTCTCCGCGAATGTCAGCCGTGTAGTTTAAACTTCCAAATCTGACCTGACGGCCAGGGGCGTAGCTTTCGATCTGCTCCAGATGGCCAAGTGAATTGGCCCATAGTGCGAAGCCGCCGAAGATGAAGATCTGTCCGGGGAGGAAGGTCTCACCCTGGACTACATCGCTATCGATGATCGTAGGAGCCATCGAGCCTGACGGCGACAACACAGAGGAACTCTCAATGAAACCACCAATGTCGGTGTCAAAACCGGCGGATCTCGGGTAGGGGGTCCCGAACTATGCGTCTAGGCCGGATGGTAACAGGAGACAAGGGACACGAAGTTTTACCCAGGTTCGGGCCCTCTCGATGGAGGTAAAACCCTACGTCCTACTTGATTAATATTGATGGTATGGGTAGTACAAGAGTAGATCTACCACGAGATCGAGGAGGCTAAACCCTAGAAGCTAGCCTATGGTATGATCGTTGATGTGTATGTTGTCCTACAGACTAAAACCCTCCGGTTTATATAGACACCGGGTAGGGTTAGGGTTACATAGAGTCGGTTACAATGGTAGGAGATCTGCATATCCGTATCGCCAAGCTTCTTCCACGCCAAGGAAAGTCCCTCCCGGACACGGGACGAAGTCTTCAATCTTGTATCTTCATAGTCCAGGAGTCCGGCTGAAGGTATAGTCCGGCTATCCGAACACCCCCTAATCCAGGACTCCCTCACATTGCATCCCCAAACTTTTAGAAACGACATCTTAGGTTTCTTCCCAAACCATAATTCATATGGTGTCGTCTCAACAGATTTAGATGGTGCCCTATTTAAAGTGAATGTAGCTGTCTCTAGAGCGTATCCCCAAAATGATAGCGATAAATCAGTGAGTGACATCATAGATCGCACCATATCCAATAGAGTGCGATTATGACGTTCGGACACACCGTTACACTGAGGTGTTCCAGGCGGCGTGAGTTGTGAAATGATTCCACATTTCCTTAAGTGCGTACCAAATTCATGACTTAAATATTCTCCCCCACGATCTGATCATAAGAATTTTATCTTTCGGTCACGTTGATTCTCTACCTCATTCTAAAATTCCTTGAACTTTTCAAAGGTCTCAGACTTGTGTTTCATCAAATAGAAATACCCATATCTACTTAAGTCATCAGTGAGAGTGAGAACATAACGATAGCCACCGCGAGCCTCAACGCTCATTGGACCGCACACATTAGTATGTATAATTTCCAATAAGTTGGTTGCTCGCTCCATTGTTCCGGAGAACGGAGTCTTGGTCATTTTACCCATGAGGCATGGTTCGCACGTGTCAAATGATTCGAAATCAAGAGACTCAAAAAGTCCATCTGTATGGAGATTCTTCATGCGTTTGACACCAATGTGACCAAGGCGGCAGTGCCACAAATATGTGGGACTATCGTTATCAATCTTACATCTTTTGGTATTCACACTATGAATATGTGTAACATCACGTTCGAGATTCATTAAGAATAAACCATTGACCAGCGGGGCATGACCATAAAACATATCTCTCATATAAATAGAAGAACCATTATTCTCGGATTTAAATGAGTAGCCATCTCGTATTAAACGAGATCCAGATACAATGTTCATGCTCAAAGCTGGCACTAAATGACAATTATTGAGGTTTAAAACTAATCCCGTAGGTAAATGTAGAGGTAGCGTGCCGGCGGCGATCACATTGACCTTGGAACCATTCCCGACACGCATCGTCACCTTGTCCTTCGCCAGTCTCCGCTTATTCCGCAGCTCCTGTTTTGAGTTACAAATATGAGCAACTGCACCGGTATCAAATACCCAGGAGCTACTACGAGTACTGGTAAGGTACACATCAATTACATGTATATCACATATACGTTTAGTGTTGCCGGCCTTCTTGTCTGCTAAGTATTTGGGGCAGTTCCGCTTCAAGTGTCCCTTTCCCTTGCAATAAAAGCACTTAGTCTCAGGTTTGGGTCCATTCTTTGACTTCTTCCCGGCAACTGGTTTATCGGCCGCGGCAACTCCCTTGCCGTCCTTCTTGAAGTTCTTCTTACCCTTGCCTTTCTTGAAACTAGTGGTTTTATTGACCATCAACACTTGATGTTCCCTTTTGATTTCCACCTCCGCTGATTTCAGCATTGAAAATAGTTCAGGAATAGTTTTCACCATCCCCTGCATATTGTAGTTCATCACAAAGCTCTTGTAGCTAGGTGGGAGCGACTGAAGGATTCTGTCAATGACCGCCTCGTCCGGGAGGTTAATGTCCAGCTGGGACAAGCGGTTGTGCAACCCAGACATTTTGAGTATGTGCTCACTGACAGAACTATTTTCCTCCATCTTACAACTGTAGAACTTGTCGGAGACTTCATATCTCTCGACCCGAGCATGAGCTTGGAAAACCATTTTCAGCTCTTCGAACATCTCATATGCTCCGTGTTGCTCAAAATGCTTTTGGAGCCCCAGTTCTAAGATGTAAAGCATGCTGCACTGAACGAGGGAGTAATCATCAGCACGTGACTGCCAAGTGTTCATAACGTCTTGGTTCTCTGGGATGGGTGCTTCACCTAGCGGTGCTTCTAGGACATATGCTTTCCTGGCAGCTATGAGGAACGCGTTGAAGTTGAGGTTGACATGAGCATTGGCCATTTGATCTACAAGACATTTTGCAAAGGTTTTTAGACTAAGTTCATGACAATTAAGTTCATCTAATCAAATTATTTAATGAACTCCCACTCAGACAGACATCCCTCTAGTCATCTAAGTGATACATGATCCGAGTCAACTAGGCCGTGTCCGAACATCACGTTAGACGGACTAGTCATCATCGATGAACATCTTCATGTTGATCGTATCTTCTATATGACTCATGTTCGACCTTTCGGTCTTCCGTGTTCCGAGGCCATGTCTGTACATGCTAGGCTCGTCAAGTCAACCTAAGTGTATTGTGTGTGTAAATCTGGCTTACACCCGTTGTATTTGAACGTTAGAATCTATCACACCCAATCATCACGTGGTGCTTCGAAACAACGAACCTTCACAACGGTGCACAGTTAGGGGGAACACTTTCTTGAAATTATTGTGAGGGATCATCTTATTTAAGCTACTGTCGGTGTCAAAACCGGCGGATCTCAGGTAGGGGGTCCCGAACTGTGCGTCTAGGTCGGATGGTAACAGGAGGCAGGGGACACGATGTTTTACCCAGGTTCGAGCCCTCTCGATGGAGGTAAAACCCTATGTCCTGCTTGATTAATATTGATGATATGGGTAGTACAAGAGTAGATCTACCACGAGATTAGAGAGGCTAAACCCTAGAAGCTAGCCTATGGTATGATTGTTGTTCGTCCTACGGACTAAAACTCCCCGGTTTATATAGACACCGGAGAGGGCTAGGGTTACACAAAGTCGGTTACAATGGTAAGAGATCTACATATCCGTATCGCCAAGCTTGCCTTCCATGCTAAGGAAAGTCCCTACCGGACACGGGACGAAGTCTTCAATCTTGTATCTTCATAGTCCAGGAGTCCGGCCAAAGGTATAGTCCGGCTATCCGGACACCCCCTAATCCAGGACTCCCTCAGTAGCCCATGAACCAGGCTTCAATGATGACGAGTCCGGCGCGCAGATTGTCTTCAGCATTGCAAGGCGGGTTCCTCCTCCAAGTACTTCATAGAAGATTTTGAACACAAAGGTAGTGTCCGGCTCTGCAAAATAAGTTTCAACATATTGCCATAGAGAGAATAATATTTACGCAAATCTAATCTGCTGACGTATTCCATAGCGTGACATCACACCACGGCCAAGTCTTTATTCAAATCGTTTTACTGTCCCACCTCAGCGTGTTTAGCGAGGCGGTTTCCTTGGCACATCTTGTTAAGCAGAGATCGTGTCCCCTTATTCCGGGATTCTCATCAATACGGGTGTGGGTAACCCAACTGCGCCATTGATTACGGCGCTTGGGAGATAAGCGAGTTTTACCAGGCTGGTGGGGGCGCATAGTCGCGTCTGCCCATATAAGGGGATAAGGATCCACCGTTTCATCCATGCCTTCTTCCTCCTTTGCCTATCCATTTCCGCACACTCGAGCACGAGCGCCCAAGTCCGCACACCCCACCTCAACCTTCTCCAGCCATGTCCGGAGCGGGAGGCAAGTGGATGGTCTCCTCCGCCACGGAGGGACACATCAAAAGATTGAGGAAGGCCGGATACTTGTCTAATGATATTGCGCACCGGCTTCCCGAAGAGGGGCAGCTCATCCCTACCCCTAGGCCCCATGAGAGGGTGGTGTTCCTCCCCCATTTCCTCCGCGGACTGGGCTTCCCTCTCCACCCATTTGTCCAGGGGCTCATGTTCTACTATGGCCTGGATTTCCACGATCTGGCCCCGAATTTTGTCCTCAACATCTCGGCGTTTATCGTCGTGTGCGAGGCTTTCTTCCGCATCCGCCCCCATTTCGGCCTATGGCTCAAGACTTTCAATGTCAAGCCAAAGGTGGTGCGCGGCACCCAAGCGGAGTGCGGAGGCGCCATGGTGGGCAAGATGCCCAACGTCCTATGGTTCGAGGGCTCCTTCGTGGAGTCCCTAAAGGGGTGGCAGTCGGGGTGGTTTTACATCACCGAGCCGCGTGACCCTAAATGGGTCGCAGCCCCCGAGTTCCGATCCGGACCCCCTACGCAGCTCGCCTCCTGGAAAGAGACGGGCCTGTCGTGGGGTAAAAAAGGAGAGCTGACCGGACTCCAAACATGTGTCCAAACCCTGGTGGACAGGAATCTCAAACTTGTCAACGTAGTCCAGGTTATGCTCATCCGTCGGATCCTCCCGTGTCAACAACGGGCTTTCAACCTATCGGAGTTCGACCTGGCGCGGCACCGAACTCTGAGCAGGCTCTTCGACACGACGTACGAAGATGCCTGGAAGGTGATTTTCAAGGGCGCCGAGGCCCCCGCATCCGCTACCGAGGATCATGGATTCAGCACGCAGTGTCACGCTCATGCGGTAAGCTGTTTTCACCTTTTACAGGGTATTAGTTTTTCATAGTTTGACTCCATGCAGGATCTAAGTTCCCTTACCTTTGACAGGATTGGCAGGAGACGTCCGGACATATCAATTGTCCGGCTCCTTTGCCCGAAGGCCCAGCGGACGCTCACTTGGCGAAGCTGCTGGTTCCGGCACCTTACGTGGTGCCGGAGAAGAAGGCCAAGAAGAAGGCCACGGGGACTCGAAAGAGTGCCCGGCGCCAGGAGGTGTCGGAATCACCATCCGACAACTCCAAGGCGCGCTCCTCCCCTGAAGACGAGGAGGAGGAAGAAGAGACCTCTCCCCCCCAGCGGGAGGAGGGAAGAAAAGGAAGGCCGCCCCAACCGGGGAGGCCGAAGGGTCCAAGAGGGGGAAGACCCCTCCTCCGGACTACTCCACCAACGCCGACGACGGCGAAGAAGAGTGGACGCACAGGGCCAAGCCCCTGGTGAAATCGTAAGTATCCGAATACCAGAGTGATTCATAGTATTCCCCCATTGCATAGCTTTTCCTTATGTTGAACATGATTGTGTAGTCCACCCAAGGCCGGGCTCGACGAGTTGTCGAGCGGCTCCCTGGACTCATCGGATGTGAATTCACTTCCGACGGCTTCCTCCCCTACCCTATGGACGGCGCTGAGGTGGTGTCCCAACAGGTTCCAAGCCAGGAGGAGGTGGTCCTGGAGGCGCCGCGAGGAAACCTCCCGGACTCCAGGCGTAAAGGGGATAGAACCCCCAAGGGCTCCAAGTCCGGCCTTGAGCCGGACACCGCGCCGAAACCTTCAATGGTTCTAGACTCCGGCAGGCAGCCTCCTTCCAAGAGGAGCAAGCCTACCGAGCCGATGACCTCCGTCCAACCGGAGGCACCGGACAATTTGCTGGAGACAGTTAACGGCGCCTCCATCGACGAGGAGCACCGCACTATTATGAGTGCGGTGATCCAGAAGGTTCAGTCAGCCAAGAGCGGATTGACTGAAGCCTGTGCCAGCCTTCTAACAGGCTTTGAGGTAAGTAAAGAATATGTAAAAATATTACCGCATAGACAGTAGCCCCTGATGCTCTGTTCGGCGTTCGGAAAGAAAAGACAAATAGAGGATCTAATAATCGTAGGAGTCTAACATAATCAAGTCAATATGCATATGCAGGCTTCGCTGCTGGCCTCCGCCACACTGACCGCGGAGGTGGATACGCTGAAGCAGAACCTCGAGCGGTCCGAGCAAGAGCTCGGCCTAGCCAAGCAGCAGCTCGAGGAGAAGGAAGGTAAGAAATACCTTATTGAAATATGTGAAAGGTGCAATTGCAAAAAGTGATAGGATTAACGCGACCATTGTAGGGGCCACAACTGAAGTGGCAACCCTTAAGCAAGCGTTGTCCGGGGCCGAAAAGAGGGCGGCCACAGAGCGCACCGAGCAGGAGAAGCATGAGACGCAGGTTGGCGAGGTGCGGCAAGAGCTCCAGGCTCTCATGAAAAAACATGAGAGTTTGGAGCTTGACTCAAAGACGCAAGAGTCTGAGCTCGCGGCGGCCATTGAAGATGCCAAGTCTGCCAAGGCCGAAGCCCAGAAGGCCCTCCAGGAGGTTGAGGCAATAAAAAAGATAGCGGCGGGTAAGGCATTCTTTATGCAAAGCAAGCACGTAAAAGTGAATTACTTGTCACTTGCCCGAATCCGGAGCTCTCCAGGAGCATTCGCAGACTTGCCCCGTAGCGTGTCGGATGCCGCCACCTTCTACCGAGCCGAGGAGGGAAGCTCGACGGAGAAGGTGTTCTGGTCTCAGTATGCTGAGGCCGAACACCCGGTGCCCTTAAGCGACCAGCTAAAACAGCTGGTCGAGCTCCATAAGGTGGCCGAACAGGCCATGAAGGGCCTCATAGTCCGACTGTGGCCTGGAGAGGCCATGCCTGGGAGCTACTTCGGGCTGGTGAGGCGGCTGGTGGAGGCCTGTCCAAGGCTCGAAGTCATCAAGCGCTCCATATGCATCGAGGGTGCCCGTAGGGCGCTTGCCCGTGCGAAGGTGCACTGGGGCAAGCTGGATGCTGAGAAGCTTGTGAAGGATGGGCCACCGCCGGGCAAGGAGCATCGCAAGCCCGAGATGTATTATGAGGGCGTTCTGAAGGGTGCCCGCCTTGTGGCGGATGAATGTTCTATGAATGTAATTTTTCAGTGAACTCGCTCGTTTTGTCCTGTGCGCTGAAAACTTGTTCATGTGCGCTAAGCAATGCTTTTTGAATTTAAAATATTACCTTCTGTGCGGCCGTTTATCAAATTTGAGAGATGGCGAGTCGTCGGCTTCTGCCCCCATGGCATGAGTGCTGGGGTGTTCGGGATAAACATGAGCGCTCTTTTTCCCATTCTTGGGTCCTTCGAGGGAGGCGCTCAACACAACGAACAAGGCAATCAGACTATAATGCTTGAACACTCTCACTTAGCCATAGAATTCTATAATTTTAAATTTCGGTGAAGCCCCTAGTGTTCGGAAGACCGAGTTCGGGGCGCTATCCACGCCTAGGCCGGACAAAGCCGACTCCTCGCTCTAAGCGGCATAAGTCTTTAGGGACTCGAAAACCTCTCGAACAGCGATCAGCTCTTGCCTCATCATGACGGTCAGTTTTAGCTTTCTTTACTGAGGTGCTTAGCCCAGCTCAACTGGGGCACAATCGCAGTAGTTCTCCTAGTGCTACCTTAGCCGATATAACGGAACGTAAGGTACCAAAACATAGGAGCCGGGCAAACCCAACTATTGACCCAAGACATGATTCAGAGCCGATGCATATAATGCTATAAGTTCGGGGTGCCGCACTTGTGAAAGTGTTCGGACTTCTCACACCATGTTGTGGGGTACTTAAGCCCCTGGCGTATTGGTTGTACCAAAGTGTACGGGTGCAACATGTCATTAATGAACATATATTCGTAAAAAAGAGGTAATGCGGTAATAGATGTAAGCTATGCATTGTTTATTTAACAAAGCTGCGATTAAAGCAGAACGATACAAATAGTGCGATAAGCAAAAGATGGGACTATCAAATATGTCCTTTTCAGGGGCGAGCCACGGAATGTTATGCGAAACAGGTATACTGCTCATTATAGAGACCACCTTAGAGTTCCGTAGTGCGGCGTAGCTTTCTGCTTCCCTGGTTATATCGTTTATGCGGCAATTGTACTGCCGGACAAGCCTTCCGAAGAATGGAGTCCTGAAAATAAGAGAAAATTAAGAAATCAGCAGCCCCTAGTGCGGTTTAAGCCATGTTTCGGGCGTGCCGTGATGGTGCCGCTCCCCTGTGCCCATGGTATTTCCAGAGCGTAGTTATGTACACGCGACACTGGTTTCGCAAGTTCGCGAGGGCTGGGGTTGGGGCCGCATTGCTACACTTGCTCGGAACGTGCCAGGTGGTCTTGTTGTAGGTTACTCTGGGCGCACTTGACGGTGTGCGGACGTTTAATGGCCGGATTGGAGAATTGCCTTGAGAGGCTGCTTTGTACTTCCGCTGCGATAGCCGCCGTATGCTCCTCCGTTCGCAGAGAGTGTTCGGTGTTTCCATTGACCGTGATGACGCCTCGAGGGCCTGGCATCTTGAGCTTGAGGTATGCGTAGTGTGGCACCACGTTGAACTTGGCAAATGCGGTTCGCCCGAGCAGTGCGTGATAGCCACTGCAGAACGAGACTATGTCGAAGATTAACTCCTCGCTTCGGGAATTATCCGGAGATCCGAAGACCACTTCAAATGTAATTGAGCCTGTACAGTTGGCTTCTACACCTGGTATGACGCCTTTAAAGGTCGTTCTGGTGGGTTTAATCCTCGAGGGATCGATGCCCATTTTCCGCACTGTATCCTGATAAAGCAGGTTCAGGCTGCTGCCGTCGTCCATAAGGACTCTAGTGAGGTGAAATCCGTCAATAATTGGGTCTAGAACCAATGCAGCGAATCCGCCATGACGGATCCTAGTGGGGTGGTCCCTTCGATCAAAAGTGATCGGGTAGGAAGACCATGGGTTGAACTTTGGGGCGACTGGCTCCATCGTGTATACGTCCCTTAGCACACGCTTCCGCTCCCTCTTGGGGACGTGGGTTGCGTATATCATGTTCACCGTCCACACTTGTGGGGGAAAACCTTTCTATCCACTGTTGTTCGGGGGCCGGGGCTCCTCCTCGTCATCGCTATGCAGCCCCTTGTCTCTGCTTTCGGCATTTAACTTGCCTGCCTGCTTGAACACCCAACAATCCCTGTTGGTGTGATTGGCTGGTTTTTCGGGGGTGCCATGTATCTGGCATGAGCGGTCGAGTATTCGGTCCAAACTGGACGGGCCCGGAGTATTTCTTTTGAATGGCTTTTTCCGCTGACCGGGTTTAGAGCCTCTGAATCCGGCATTAACTGCCGTATCCTCAGCATTGTCGCCGTTAATGCGGCGCTTTTGCTTGTTGCGACGTGACCTGCCACTGCTGTCCTTGGCATCAGAATTACCAGGGTTCTTGGTCATGTTATTGCTGCGAGCTAGCCAGCTGTCTTCTCCCGCGCAAAAGCAGGTCATAAGTGTCGTGAGGGCTGCCATAGATTTCGGCTTTTCCTATCCTAGGTGCCGTGCAAGCCACTCGTCACGGATGTTATGCTTGAAGGCTGCTAAGGCCTCTGCGCCCGGACAGTCGACAATTTGATTTTTCTTGGTTAGGAACCGTGTCCAGAATTGTCTGGCCGATTCCTCTGGCTGCTGAATTATGTGGCTTAGGTCATCGGCGTCTGGTGGTCGCACATAAGTGCCCTGGAAATTGTCGAGGAATGCGGCTTCCAGGTCCTCCCAACAACCAATTGATTCTGCTGGCAAGCTGTTAAGCCAATGCCGAGCTGGTCCTTTAAGCTTGAGTGGGAGGTATTTGATGGTGTGTAAGTCATCACCACGGGCCATGTGGATATGAAGGAGATAGTCCTCGATCCATACCGCAGGATCTGTTGTGCCATCATATGATTCGATGTTCACGGGTTTGAAACCCTCGGGGATTTGATGATCCATTACTTCATCTGTGAAGCATAGTTGGTGTGCGGCGCCTCTATACTGGGCTATATCATGACGCAGCTCAAACGAGCTTTGTCTACTGTGTTTGGCCCGACCGAATTTACTATATCCGGCGTGATGAGTACCGTCTCGTGTCGTGGGGTGCCCACGTGATCCATAGATCGATCTTGTTTGCCTTGCCTTGTCCTCCAATATGTCTCGCAGGTCTGGCGCATTTTCCCATGCCTTGGTAGTTTTTGAGCGGCGCCGGGGTGTGACTTGAGTGGAGGGCCGAGAGGCCTCTCTGTCGCGGCCACGGGGTGGCCGGTCGGCCGCATCATGCGCTAGTGATGTAGGTTTAAGTGCTTCATTGGGGTAGCAACCTGCGCTTTGGGTAGCTCTTGGAGGGGCATTCGAGTTCATACTCTTCGGCCGCAAGGACTTCAGTCCATCTATCGGCTAGCAAATCCTGATCAGCTCTAAGCTGTTGCTGTTTTTTCTTGAGGCTGTTCGCCATGGCCATAAGCCTGCGTTTGAAACTCTCTTGTTCGATGGGATCCTCCGGCATGACAAATTCATCGTCGTCGAGGCTTGCCTCGTCTTCGGAGGGAGGCATATAATTATCGTCCTCAACCTCTCTGTCTACCGCTCTCTCATGAGGGCCGGCTTCTCTATCCTCCTGTACTGAATCTTGCTGGAGGTGGTTGTCTTCAGCACTGTCCGAGGTGTTATTATCCCCCGTGCCAGAATCACCATTTTTGTTTTGGCGGGATTTAGAGCGACGCCGCTGACGCCGGCGCTTAGGCTACTTCTTGGAGGGGTCATCCTCCGTTGTTCCATCGCCATTGCCTTCTTTTGGGGTGTCCACCATGTATATATAATATGACGAGGTGGCCTTCCAGTGCCCTATAGGCGCTGGTTCTTGATCGTCTCCTGCATCGGCGTCCATACCGTCGATGTCTTCGGAGTCGAAGTCGAGCATGTCGGTTAAATCATCGACAGTGGCTACGAAGTGGGTGGTGGGTGGGCTTTGAATTTCTTCATCATCCGCATCCCAACCTTGCCGACTATAGTCCGGCCAGGGCTCTCCTGACAAAGAGAGAGACTTTAGTGAATTCAGAATATCGCCGAAGGGCGAGTACTAAAAGATGTCCACGGCGGCGAACTCCATGATTGGCGCCAATCGGGTTCGACCGGTCGGGGCGCAGAGGGCTCGGAGTACGGAGAGGAGTCCGGCTCCTTCGAGTCATGGGCTTCGCAGAGAATAGGGCTGGTGTTCGGCTCGATCGCCGTAGAGATTGCAGCCCCCGAGGCGGTGTCTAACCACCCATCCTCGGTTGGTGTGATCGGCTCTGAGCTAGGGGTCGGAGCGGACACAGGTGCGGCCTCCAGGGCACTGTTCGGCGGGAGAGCTAAATCATGCCCATCGTGACAGTGCGGCGCGCTCGGCTGTGGCTCGAATCCGTCGAAGATCAAGTCTCCGCAGATGTCGGCCGTGTAGTTCAAACTTCCAAATCTGACCTGATGGCCAGGGGCGTAGCTTTCGATCTGCTCCAGATGACCAAGCGAATTGGCCAGCAGTCCAAAGTCGCCGAATACGAAGATCTGTCTGGGGAGAAAAGTCTCACCCTGGATCGCATCGCTGTTGATGACCGGAGAAGCCATCGGGCCTAAAAGCGATGACACAGAGGAACTCTCAATGAAAGCACCAATGTCGGTGTCAAAACTGGCGTATCTCGGGTAGGGGGTCCCGAACTGTGCGTCTAGGTTGGATGGTAATAGGAGGCAGGGGACAGGATGTTTTACCCAGGTTCGGGCCCTCTAGATGGAGGTAAAACCCTACGTCCTGCTTGATTAATATTGATGATATGGGTAGTACAAGAGTATATCTACCACGAGATCAGAGAGGCTAAACCTTAGAAGCTAGCCTATGGTATGATTGTTGTTCGTCCTACGGACTAAAACTCCCCGTTTTATATAGACACCGGAGAGGGCTAGGGTTACACAGAGTCAGTTACAATGGTAGGAGATCTACATATCCGTATCGCCAAGCTTGCCTTCCACGCCAAGGAAAGTCCCTTCCGGACACGGGACGAAGTCTTCAATCTTGTATCTTCATAGTCCAGGAGTCCGGCCGAAGGTATAGTCCGGCTATCCGGGCACCCCCTAATCCAGGACTCCCTCAGCTACCGTCGTTCTAAGCAAATAAGATGTAAAACATGATAAACATCACATGCAATCAAATAGTGACATGATATGGCCAACATCATTTTGCTCCTTTTGATCTCCATCTTCGGGGCGCCATGATCATCGTCGTCACCGGCATGACACCATGATCTCCATCATCGTGTCTTCATGAAGTTGTCTCGTCAACTATTACTTCTACTACTATGGCTAACGGTTAGCGATAAAGTAAAGTAATTACATGACGTTTATGTTGACACGCAGGTCATAAATAAATTAAGACAACTCTTATGGCTCCTGCCGGTTGTCATACTCATCGACATGCAAGTCGTGATTCCTATTACAAGAACATGATCAATCTCATACATCACATATATCATTCATCACATCCTTTTGGCCATATCACATCACATGGCACATGCTGCAAAAACAAGTTAGATGTCCTCTAATTGTTGTTGCAAGTTTTTACGTGGCTGCTATAGGTTTCTAGCAAGAACATTTCTTACCTACGCCAAAACCACAACGTGATATGCCAATTTCTATTTACCCTTCATAAGGACCCTTTTCATCGAATCCGGTCCGACTAAAGTGGGAGAGACAGACACCCGCTAGCCACCTTATGCAACTAGTGCATGTCAGTCGGTGGAACCAGTCTCACGTAAGCGTACGTGTAAGGTCGGTCCGGGACGCTTCATCCCACGATGCCGCCGAATCAAGATAAGACTTGTAACAGCAAGTAAATTGACAAAATCAACGCCCGCAACAACTTGTGTTCTACTCGTGCATAGAAACTACGCATAGACCTAGCTCATGATGCCACTGTTGGGGAACGTAGCAGAATTTTAAAATTTTCTACGCATCACCAAGATCAATCTATGGAGTCATCTAGCAACGAGGGAGAGGGGAGTGCATCTACATACCCTTGTAGATCGCGAGCGGAAGCGTTCAAGAGAACGAGGTTGATGGAGTCGTACTCGTCGTGATTCAAATCACCGATGACCGAGCGCCGAACGGACGGCACCTCCGAGTTCAACACACGTACGGTTGGGAAGACGTCTCCTCCTTCTTGATCCAGCAAGGGGAAAGAGAGGTTGATGGAGATCCAGCAGCACAACAGCATGGTGGTGGAAGCAGCGGTGATCTCGGCAGGGCTTCGCCAAGCTCCAACGAGAAGGAGAGGTGTTACGAGGGGAGAGGGAGGCGCCAGGGACTTGGGTGCGGCTGCCCTTCCTCCCCCCACTATATATAGGGCCCCTAGGGGGGCGCTGGCCCTAGGAGATCCAATCTCCAAGGAGAGGCGGCGGCCAAGGGGGGGGGACTTGCCCCCCAAGTCAGGTGGGGCGCCCTCACGCCTAGGGTTTTCAACCCTAGGCGCAGGGGAGGCCCATGGGGGGCGCACCAGCCCACCAGGGGCTGGTTCCCCTCCCACTTCAGCCCATGGGGCCCTCCGAGATAGGTGGCCCCACCCGGTGGACCCCCGGGACCCTTCCGGTGGTCCCAGTACAATACTGATTACCCCTGAAACTTTCACGATGGCCGAAACTGGACTTCCTATATATAAATCTTCACCTCCGGACCATTTCGGAACTCCTCGTGACATCCGGGATCTCATCCGGTACTCCGAACAACTTTCGGGTTACCGCATACTAATATCTCTACAACCCTAGCGTCACCAAACCTTAAGTGTGTAGACCCTACGGGTTCGGGAGACATGCAGACATGACCGAGACGACTCTCCGGTCAATAACCAACAGCGGGATCTGGATACCCATGTTGGCTCCCACATGTTCCACGATGATCTCATCAGATGAACCACGATGTCGAGGATTCAATCAATCCCGTGTTCAATTCCCTTTGTCAATCGGTACGTTACTTGCCCGAGATTCGATCGTCGGTATCCCAATACCTCGTTCAATCTCATTACCGGCAAGTCACTTTACTCGTACCGTAATGCATGATCCCGTGACCAAACACTTGGTCACATTGAGCTCATTGTGATGATGCATTACCGAGTGGGCCCAGAGATACCTCTCCGTCATACGGAGTGACAAATTCCAGTCTCGATCCGTGTCAACCCAACATATACTTTCGGGGATACCTGTAGTATACCTTTATAGTCACCCAGTTATGTTGTGACGTTTGGTACACCCAAAGCACTCATACGGCATCCGGGAGTTACACGATCTCATGGTCTAAGGAAATGATACTTGACATTGGAAAAGCTCTAGCAAACGAACTACACGATCTTGTGCTATGCTTAGGATTGGGTCTTGTCCATCACATCATTCTCCTAATGATATGATCCCGTTATCAATGACATCCAATGTCCATAGTCAGGAAACCATGACTATCTATTGATCAACGAGCTAGTTAATTAGAGGCTCACTAGGGACATGTTATGGTCTATGTATTCACACATGTATTATGAATTCCGGATAACACAATTATAGCATGAATAATAGACAATTATCATGAACAAGGAAATATAGTAATAATCATTTTATTATTGCCTCTAGGGCATATTTCCAACAGTTTCCTAGCAACAAAGTCTTTCTTATCATAACGTTGGTTCTTTGATTGTGGGTTATCAAGATCAACAGCAGGTTCCATTTCTATGTCATTATCATTACTAGGTTGAGCATCATTATGAACATTATCATTAACATTACCACTAGTTTCAGGTTCATTACCAGATTGAGTTTCAGCATCAGAAATAGAAATATCATTTGGATTCTGAGGTGTTTCAACAATAGGATCACTAGAAGCATGCAAAGCCCTATCATTTTTCTTTTTCTTCTTTTTAGACGAACTAGGTGCATCTATATTATTTCTCTGAGAATCTTGCTCAATTCTCTTAGGATGGCCTTCAGGATACAAAGGTTCCCGAGTCATTCTACCACCTCTAGTCATAACTCTAATAGCATTATCATTATTCTTATTATTCAATTCATTAAGCAAATCATTTTGAGCTTTAAGTACTTGTTCTACTAGAGTGGTAACCATAGAAGCATGTTTACTAATAAGTTTAAGTTCACCTTTGACATTAGCCATATAATCACCCAAGTGTTCAAGCATATTTGAATTGTAAATTGTCTACCAAAATAAGCATTAAAATCGTCTTGCCTAGCCATAAATTTATCAAACTCATCTAAGCATGGGCTAGCAAATTTAGTAAATGGGATTTCAGCTTTATCATATCTATAGAGAGAATTTACCTTTACTACCTATGTCGGGTTATCAAGACCATGAGTTTCTTGAATAGCTAATGGATTAAGATTATATGTTTCTTCAACAGGCGGTAAATTAAGACCATGTATTTCTTCAATAGGAGGTATATTCTTAACATCTTCAGCTTTAATACCTTTTTCTTTCATAGATTTCTTTGCCTCTTACATATCTTCAGGACTGAGAAATAGAATACCCCTCTTCTTCGGAGTTGGTTTAGGAATAGGCTCAGGAATTGGCTCCGGAGGTGTCCAATTATTTTCATTTGTCAACATATTATTCAATAGAATTTCAGTTTCATCCAGTGTTCTTTCCCTGAAAAGAGAACCAGCACAACTATCCAGGTAATCTCTGGAGGCATCGGTTAGTCCATTATAAAAGATATCAAGTATTTCATTTTTCTTAAGAGGATGATCAGGCAAAGCATTAAGTAATTGGAGAAGCCTCCCCCAAGCTTGTGGGAGACTCTCTTCTTCAATTTGCACAAAATTATATATATCCCTTAAAGCAGCTTGTTTCTTATGAGCAGGGAAATATTTAGCAGAGAAGTAATCATATCCTGGGGACTACGCACACAACCAGGATCAAGAGAATTAAACCATATCGTAGCATCACCTTTTAATGAGAACATAAATATTTTAAGGATATAAAAGTAACAAGTTCTCTCATCTTTAGTGAACAGGGTGGCTATATCATTCAGTTTAGTCAGATGTGCCACAACAGTTTCAGATTCATAACCATGAAAAGGATCAGATTCAACCAAAGTAATTATATCAGGATCAACAAAGAATTCATAATCCTTATCAATAACAAAGATAGGTGAAGTAGCAAAAGCAGGGTCAGGTTTCATTCTAGCATTTAGAGATTGCTTAATCCATTTAGCTAATAACCTTTTGAGTTCATTTCTATTTTTGCAAGCTAAAATAGTTAAAGAAGCTTCTTGATCAAAAACATAACCCTTAGGAATAACAAGTGATTCTTCATCTTCACTTTCATCAGTATCATCAGATTCAATATTTTCAATTTCTCTACCTCGAGCAAGTTGTTCATCAAGAAATTTACCAAGTGGCACAGTAGTATCAAGCATAGAAGTAGTTTCATCATAAGTATCATGCATAACAGAAGTGGCATCATCAATAACATGCGACATATCAGAACGAATAGTAGAAGCAGGTGTAGGTGTCACAAGCTTACTCAAAATAGAAGGTGAATCAAGTGCAGAGCTAGATGGCAGTTCCTTACCTCCCCTCGTAGTTGAGGGATAAATCTTTGTTCTTGGATCTTTCAAGTTCTTCATAATGATAAGCAGATATAAATCCCAAGTGACTCAAAGAATAGAGCTATGCTCCCCGGCAACGGCGCCAGAAAATAGTCTTGATAACCCACAAGTATAGGAGATCGCAACAGTTTTCGAGCATACAATATTCAACCCAAATTTATTGATTCAACACAAGGGGAGCCAAAGAATATTCTCAAGTATTAGCAGCTGAGTTGTCAATTCAACCACACCTGGAAACTTAATATCTGCAGCAAAGTGTTTAGTAGCAAGGTAATATGATAGTAGTGATAACGGTAGCAAAAGGTAATAGTAGTAAAAGTAATGTTTTTGGTATTTTGTAGTGATGATAGCAATAGCAACGGAAAAGTAAATAAGCGAAGAACAATATATGGAAAGCTCGTAGGCAATGGATCGGTGATGGAGAATTATGCCGGATGCGATTCATCATGTAACAGTCATAACCTAGGGTGACACAGAACTAGCTCCAGTTCATTGATATAATGTAGGCATGTATTCCGAATATAGTCATACATGCTTATGGAAAAGAACTTGCATGCCATCTTTTGTCCTACCCTCCCGTGGCAGCGGGGTCCTTACGGAAACTAAGGGATATTAAGGCCTCCTTTTAATAGAGTACCGGAACAAAGCATTAACACATAGTGAATACATGAACTTCTCAAACTATGGTCATCACCGGTAAGTATCCTGATTATTGTCACTTCGGGGTTAACGGATCATAACACATAATAGGTGACTATAGACTTGCAAGATAGGATCAAGAACACTCATATATTGATGAAAACATAATAGGTTCAGATCTGAAATCATGGCACTCGGGCCCTAGTGACAAGCATTAAGCATAGCAAAGTCATAGCAACATCAATCTCAGAACATAGTGGATACTAGGGATCAAACCCTAACAAAACTAACTCGATTACATGATAGATCTCATCCAACCCATCACCGTCCAGCAAGCCTACGATGGAATTACTCACGCACGGCGGTGAGCATCATGAAATTGATGATGGAGGATGGTTGATGATGACGATGGCGACGGATTCCCCTCTCCGGAGCCCCGAACGGACTCCAGATCAGCCCTCACGAGAGGTTTTAGGGCTTGGCGGCGGCTCTGTATCGTAAAACGCGATGATTTCTTCTCCTTGATTTTTTTCTCCCCAAAACACAATATATGGAGTTGGAGTTGGAGAGGCAACAGGGGGCCCACGAGGTAGGGGCGCGCCCTAGGGGGGCAGGTGCGCCCCCACCCTCGTGGACAGGTGGTGGGCCCCCTGGCCTTCATCTTTTGCAGGTATTTTTCATATTTTCTGAAAAGTTGCTCCGTGAAGTTTCAGGTCATTCCGAGAACGTTTGTTTCTGCACATAAATAACACCATTGTAATTCTGCTGAAAACATCATCAGTCCGGGTTAGTTCCATTCAAATCACTCAAGTTAGAGTCCAAAACAAGGGCAAAAGTGTTTGGAAAAGTACATACGACAGAGACGTATCAATACTTGAGATGCCCGAGGACGACAACATGTCGATTATCCTTGGTAGACCCTTCTTGAATACTGCAGGGGGTGTTATTGAGCAAGGTCACTTTTCATATTAATGGTAATGAGCATATGGCGCACTTTCCAAAGAAACAATTCCAAGTGAATGGTATTAATGTTATTGAAAAGTCTCCGACAATCACTATTGGAAGTTTTCAAGTACCTCTACCTACTGCCAAAAAGAAATATGAAATGCTTATTGTTGGGGACATTCATATCCCCGTTGAGGTAACTTAGTGATTTACGAAAGTTCTTCGGATTCATGCTAATCGAAAGTGGTTGTTAATAAGACTTGACCAACCTTATTAATGGATAATTTTTTAGCGGTATGAAGTTGATGAATTTAGTAAGCACTACCTTCTGTCCCTACTTTTTGTTTTCTGTTTTCATTAGTTAAATAAAATAAAATTCCATGTTTTATGTGTTTTCTGAATTTCCCGTGCAATAAAAAATGACCCAAAAATAAAAGTTCTCAGAATGCCCTAGAAATTTAATATGAAATTTTTCTGAATATTTCTCAATTTCTGGTGCAAATAATATCTGAGGGAGGTGCACCAAGTGGGCACAACCCACCTGGGCGCACCCTGGTGGGTCGTGGTCTCCACGTGGGGCCCCTCACTTATCTCTTTACACCACATCATCACTTACCTCCAGAAAAAAAAATTCTCCATTGCTCTCTCTCCCATGTTCTTGCTCTCAAACCTGCGGATTTCGATCTCTTTGCTCGAAGCTCCATTTCCGAAACTGTTTCGAGGGATTGTTGCTTGGTATGTGACTCCGCCGTTTGTCCAATTAGTTTTTGTTTTCATGGTTTATATTTTGAATAATTAGCTACTCTTGGTGCTGCTGTAGATGAGCTTGCATGTTAAATTCGTAGAGTTCTAAGTAGTTTGAATGCTTGCTATGGCCTCTATGTATCCCTATGAGTAGTTGCTACCAATTTTGTAAAGTTTTGTTGATAAATTTTTGTCACTCAAAAAATTTCGGAAAATTGTACGTGAACACGATGAACCTTTTTGGAAGGAGTTCTTCGAGGAGGCGATCCTCGGGGGCATCTTCTAGTGACAGCTTCGCTCGCCGGTCATATGTTGAACCAAGTGAAAGTTCCACACGAGATGCCGCCACCAAAACATGCTTATGGCCTTGCAATGAGTATATGATGCATGTGGGCATTAATGAGGAATTTGAACAATATGCTCACAATGCCGGTCTCCGTCCCTACATTTCACATAAGTGCGAACAATGCCACATTCTCACTGAATCGTTTGTCAAAGGATTTAAATTCCATCCCCGTGAGTCTAGGGTGTCGTTTATGCTTTATGATAATCCATTTACCATCCCACTAGAGAATTTTGCTTACCACTGCAAACTCCCATTCTGGGGTTCGCTTGACGAACCGCCAAGGGCTGAATTCCAATCATTCTTGACTAGTCTTTGTTACAGTGAGACGAGGGGAGTGACGCGAGGTAGAATAAAGAGCATTCATTTTCCCGCAATTCAGTACTTTGCATTATTTAACGGGAAATGTATAGTAGGCAAGCAATACTGTAGTACACTTTGTGCTCTAGACTTGAGCCTCATACACACCGCTCTCACCGGTGAAAGGAGTTATAACCTTGGAGCGATTGTTACATGCAGACTTCAGCATAACGCTAACAATGGCTATTTCTATGGTGGAATATATGCCGTGTGTCTAGCACGAGGGTTGGGTGTTTCACCTTTGCCCTTTAACCCTATCCTACCCACACAATATTTAGATTTTGACACCTTAAAAGATCATAAGATCCTTAAAGGAAAAATTCATAACTTCACTTACAATCTGTTGTTTAACCAAACATCTGTTGTGCACACATATTTGCATGCACGTGCTCTTTTTGACTATCACAACAAAGGAAGATATTTCGTTCTTGAGAGCGAGGCCCGAGCTCACAATGCAGCAGTGGAGGCAGCATGGCAGGCCGAGGCATCCGCACTAAGAGCCTCCGTGAGCTACTACGCCAACTACTATCCAGGCTTCTGATCGATTACCAAGTTAGGCCAAAAGCCAAAGCTTGGGGGAGTACATGTTTCCCACCGCATTACATTCATGTTCACTTATTTAATCCATCGGTGTTCACACTTTTTCATTGTATCATCCATGCTTAATTTTATTTTTCTTGCTTTCTTCTTGTGTGTTTGAAAAACTTTAGGAAAACCAAAAAAAATTAGTTCTAGTTAGTTTACTTTCTATGCATGCTTAGTTGTAATATTAAAAAGAAAACCCAAAAAGATTTCCTTGTTTTTCTTTTGCTTGTTGGGAGCTTTCCCGGGTAAATAGTTTTTTCTCGTTTTTCTTTTCCCTTTTATTTGCTTGTTCAAGAAAACCCAAAACTCCAAAAATATTTCAGTGTGTTTCTTTGAGTTTCTTTTCTTTTTATTCGAGTTGTACCAAGGAGAAGACCACGATGAAAATGTTGAGTGGCTCTCATTTGAATAATTGTTGAACTAGTAAAGAGCCCATTTTACCTTGTCTTCTCCCGTTGAATAAAATGTTTGCAGATTCCAGCTTAGTCCATGGCACCCTTGCACTATTATTATTTTCACATTGTTCGGTCGCGCAAGTGAAAGGCAACAATGACGATATTCGATGAACTGGCCGTGGCAGGGAGAAACTGGTATGAACTCGACTTGTTCTGTTTGTGTAAATATGTTTAACCTAGTATCCATGATTCAGCTCATTATGATTGAACATGTTTGCAATGACAATTAGAGATTATAGTTTCTCATGCCATGCATAAGTGGCTAGGAGTGGATAATGATTTATCTTGGATATCAACATTGCGTTAAAATGATTGTGATGTAGTATGATGATATGGTATCCTCCTCTGAATGTTCCAGTGGCTTGACTTGGCACATGTTCATGCATGTAGTTGAATCAAAACCAACATAGCATCTATGATATTTATGTTCATGGTGATCATATCCTACTCATGCTACTGTCCAATGTTACTTATGCATAATGCATGTTTATGACCGTTGCTGCTCTCTAGCTGGCCGCTTCTCAATCTAATTGCTAGCATTCGCCTGTACTAAGTGGGAATTCTGCTTGTACATCAAAAACCTTGAACCCAAAGTTATTCCAGATGAGTCCACCATACCTACCTATATGCGGTATTATACCTTGCCGTTCTAAGTATATTTGCATGTGCCACCTCTAAAAACTTCTAAAAAAATATCATTTTTGTGTGCCTAGATCATTCATGGAACAACAGGAGGTCGTCGGTATCTTCCATGCTAAGCGGGTTATTCTCAGGTCAAGTGTTTATTCACTCGCCATCGCACGAGAAAAGGGCGGTAATAGGGATTCCCAGTCCCGAACTAAAAAATGCAAATAATTGAACAAAACTCCCCCAGGACTGTTGATGGTTTGGACGGCACCCGTTGTTTCGGACAAGCCGTGGAGTGTGACTGTTGGTGGAGGGGGAGTAAACCTTTACTTTTATCGCTTGGGAACCGCCACTAGCGTGCTTAGCATGGAAGATATTGATAACTGATGGTCGTGAAGTAAATGAGAAGGGTGCATGTCTCAAAATATCATTTACCTCTGTTTTAAAAACTTGAGCTTTGACACCTCTGCAAATCACTGCTTCCCTCTGCGAAGGGACTATCTATTTACTTTTATGGTGTGTCATCACCTTCTAAAACAAGCGCTAGAACCTGAGAGCACTGATGTCATGACTTATGCATTTTGTGTAGCTAATGTTGGGTACATCATGACTGGATCTTTTCTACCATGAATTACAATGTTTAGTCGCTGCTTGGACTTTGGAGGTGCTCTGCATTTATGTTTTGTGGTCTCAGAAAGGGCTAGCGAGCTACCACTATTGTCATATTATATCATGGTCGTTTTGACAACGTGCTGCCGTTTGAGATATCTTATTATTGCTCGCAAGCTGATTATGTCATTGATATGAGTTAATATAATCTTTAAGAGTTATTGTCGGCATGGTTAGTTCTAATGTTGGCTGAAAACCTAGGTGCTGTTTAAGCTTATTTATGCAAACAAGAGCAAAAGAGTTCGTAAAAGTTTTTCTTTTTCACTTTCAGTTTATCAACTGAATTGCTTGCGGACAAGCAAAGGTTTAAGCTTGGGGGAGTTGATACGTCTCCAACGTATCTACTTTTCCTAACGTGTTTCCTCTTGTTTTGGACTCTAATCAGCAGAACTACCATGGTGTTGTTTTTGTGAAGAAATAAAAGTTTTCGAAACGGAACGAAACTTTGCGAGGAATTTTTATACAATAAACAAGAATTTCTGGAGCCAAGACCTACCAGAGATGGGCACCTGGGTGGGCACAACCCACCAGGGCGTGCCCCCCTCTCCCGGCGCGCCCAGGTGGGTTGTCCCCACCTGGTGGCCCCACAGACCCTGAAACCGACGCTATAAAATCCTATTTTTCCAGAAAAAATTAGGGAGAAAGAATTATCGCGATCCACGAGATGGAGCCGCTATCACCTCATGTTCTTCATCAGGAGGCCAGATCTGGAGTCTGTTTGGGGCTCCGGAGAGGGGGGTCTTCGTTCTTCGTCATCACCAACCCTTCTCCATCGCTAATTTCATGATGCTCCCAACCGGGAGTGAGTAATTCATTTGTAGGCTCGCTGGTCAGTGAGGAGTTGGATGAGATTCATCAGGTAATCATGTTAGTTTTGTTAGGGCTTGATCCCTAGTATCCACTATATTCTAAGATTGATGTTGCTATGACTTTGCCATGCTTAATGCTTGTCACTTTGGGCCCGAGTGCCATGATTTCAGATCTGAACCGTTTATGGTATCACCATTATATCCATGTTCTAGATCTGATCTTGCAAGTTATAGTCACTCACTATGTGTTATGATCCGGCAACCTCGGAGTGACAATAGTCAGGACCACTTCCGATGATGACCCACTACTGTAGGATGCTGCTAACGCGACACTACGATCAGAGACCCTTTGACGAAACTATGTGTGATGCATTAATCACAAATGGGGATGTAAAAAACCGTCAAAAAAGGTGCAAAATGTTTGCGATGGACGATGCATCAAACACGGTTCACATTTTAGTTGTGTGTGTGATGCTGGGCACACGGTTAACCCGTTCAAACTATTTGCGATGAGGCAGAACAACAGAAATGGGCAGCCATATCAATGTGTGTGCGATATACGGCATACAGTTCAGTCCGATGATCCGTTTGCTATTGGGAAGTGCAACATAAACGATTAGCCAGATCAAGGTGTGTGTGATATAGGGTATATGGCTCACTCGGAATAACTGTTTTCGATTAGCGAACGCAACAGAAATAGTTCAACTTAACAAGATGTGTGTGATACGTGGCAAACAGCCGACTCAAATGAACTGTTTGGGATGAGAATTTACAACACAGACGGTTAATACAGTTAGTTCATGTGCGATTTGTGTGTACAAAAAACTTTGAAAAATGCAAACTAGTTGCTTGCGGTGGCTAGGAGATGCGTCTGCGAGTACTCGTGTGCGATGGTTAGTAAGTTACACAAGCATTTCCTTATGTTAACACTTGTGTGATAAATAACATGTGGCAACTACGTGGTCAACCTTCTACCATCAATAAATTTTGACCTTGTTTCTCATCACATTGCTGATTACAACGCAATAAGTAATTGCAAATCTGTTCCCACTTATCAAACTAATATGTGTTCACACTTAGCACCGGGCTATAAAAACTACCCATTCAAAAATTACTTCATAGTTCCTCTCCTCATCATCCACAAAACTGGTTTTTTCTGTCAAGTTGTTCCGCCATGACTGGTAGGAGGATTTTAGGGTGGACATATAACCAGGCAACAAAGACCAAGGCCGCGAAAGCACTAGAGAGGTCCCGCCGCGAAGCCGCAGCCGCAGCAGAGATGTCCTGGCGTGCCGCAGAGCCCTCGAACGAGCTCTCACGGGAACGCGAGGGCTCTCACAAGCGCATTCGCGACGTCGGCCATCGCGATGAGCCGACGTTCGTGAAGTCCTTCGCCGGCAACGACGACATTCTCGCTGGCATCACTATGCAGCAGGAGCTGGTCGACGGCTTGACGAAGCCGCTCAAGATCAGCGATGCCTCGGTTGACAAGGCAATCGGCTTGTCGAGCAACTCATGGGTGACAATGCAAAGCTCCTCAAGTTGGTCTCCAAGAAGGAGGAGGAGGCCGCCGGCTGGAAGATGCTGCATGAGCAGGGCAGTGCCTCGGAGATGACGCTGAATGCGGTCATCGAGGAACTGATGGGTGCCTTGAGGAACCTCCGGATCAAGCGCGAGCAGGAGGTGGAGGAATCCGTGGCTGCTTTCAAGCAAAGTCGTGAGGAATTGGAGAAGGAGCTGGAGGATTTCGCCGCCCGGCGATCCATCAATGAGTAGAGACAGTAGCGACCCAGATCGTTGTCTACAATTTCCTTCTTCTCTTGCCCCCGTGTCTTCCGGGCTTTGCCGCATGTGGCATTTTACATTATCCGGAATATGTAAGACAATTATTATCTGTGCCATTGTAAATTTGTCGTCGTTTTATCCGTTGCCATTTTATTTGTGGCTGTATTATCCATTGCCCTATGTGGCAATTTAAATTAGGGCGGAATACGAGTTCAAAACACAAACAAAGCAAATGCTGCCATGGGATCACAAGCAAACACCCTCCGTCTAGGTGCTTTAATTAACCCATTAATTGAGAAGTTATGAGCGAGGCGGGCGGCGGCTGGTGCATGGAGGTCAAAGAGCTCGCTTCCTGATGAGCATGGGTGCCCTTGCTGCTTGCACGTGTCCCGTCGGGCCTGCAAGGTGAACAGGATGCACGCATCTCGTCAAGCATGCGCGACGGACTGCTCGCACGCGTCCCGTCGAGCCTGCACGGCGGACTTCTCGCGCTTGTCCCGTCTAATCAAATAGTTGCACGCACGCCATCGAGTATGGTTAAATTTCGACAGGGTAAATATAATAAAATCGTTTGCGATATTAACGTGTCAGCTTTTTGTTTCAAAAAGGACTTCGTTGGCTACTAACGTGTGCGCCTCTTCTCAAACTGGACGATTATTTTTTACCACGGCATATATGTGCCATGTCATGAAACCATGCCAAGTTTCATGTTTTTTGGGTGACTTTTTGATTTACTGGGATTTAAAAACCGAGATTCTCAATGTTTTAGGATGATGACAAGTTTGTAATTCATTCTCATTCCTTAAACGAGACCTAAACATGCACCCAATGACACATGTACGATTTCCCACCCATTTTGCTTCACTGGAGCATGTGGTCGTAGTTCAAATTTGAATTATGGACTACATTAAATGCATAGAAAACTTAGTAATTAGTAATATATATATATATACACACACACACAATGGCCAAACGAACCCTGAACAGTTTCAAGTTTCAGCCCGACACTCCTCCTATTCTATGTTGCCTGTAGAAAACAAAGTTCAAGGCGAGAAGAGGCAGCGATTATCGTTTAAATTTCAGCATGGATATCCTGTCGTTCCATGTTGCCCGTAGAAGAAAAATAAAAGGCGAAAAGAGGCAGTGATTACGTTTCTCCCACAAGGGGGACATGTTTCCCTATCGGAACCATGAGGCTTCTTTGAGAGAAGCTCCAGTTTTTGTAAGAGATTTGTAATAAAGCTTGGCCCAAATTGGACAATGTTTTTACCACGACATATATGTTCCATGACGTGACACCATGCCACCTTTGATGACTTTCTGGTGAGTTTAGGATTTATGGGGACTTAAAAACCGAGATTCAAAATGTTTGAGGACGAGCCATGACACCGGTACGGTTGTAATTTATTCCCATTCCTGTTATGGGACCTAAACATGCACCCAAGGACACATGTATAATTTTTCTAGCCATTTTGGTGAACTGGAGCATGTATTTGTAGTTCAGATTTCAATTACGGACATTAAATGCCTAGGAAACTCAATTAGTGTATAAAAAGGCCAAACGAACCTTGAATAAGTTTAAATTTCAGCACGAATATCCTGTCATTCCATGTTGCCCGTGGAAGAAAATACAAGGAGAAAAGAGGTAGTGATTACGTTTCGCCCACAAGGGGAACACGTTTCCCTATCGGAACCACGAGGCTTATTTGAGAGAAGCTCTAGTTTTAGTAAGAGGTTTGTAATAAAGTTTGGCCCAAATTGGACAATGTTTTTACCACGACATATATGTGCCATGACGTGACACCATGCCACCTTTGATGACTTTCTGGTGAGTTTAGGATTTATGGGGACTTCAAAACCGAGATTAGAAATGTTTGAGGACGAGCCATGACACCGGTATGGTTGTAATTCGTTCTCATTCCTCGCATGGGACCTAAACATGCACCCAAGGACACATGTATAATTTTTCTAGCCATTTTGGTGAACTGGAGCATGTATTTGTAGTTCAGATTTGAATTATCGACATTAAATGCCTAGGAAACTCAATTAGTGTATAAAAAGGCCAAACGAACCCTGAATAAGTTTAAATTTCAGCACAGATATCCCGTCGTTCCATGTTGCCCGTAGAAGAAAATACAAGGTGAAAAGAGGCAGTGATTACGTTTCGCCCACAAGGAGGACATGTTTCCCTATCGGAACCATGAGGCTTCTTTGAGAGAAGCTCCGGTTTGTAAGAGGCTTGTAATAAAACTTGCACCACAATGGACGAAAAAATTCCTCGACATATAAGTGCCATGTCGTGAAGGTTTCACGATTTTCAGCTTAGTTTTGGATTTACGGGGATTTAAAAACCGAGATTCTTCTCACGAAATGTTTTCAAATAGCACACGGTTCACTCATGAAAGCCGATATTCAATGAAAACTTTGTGGAAACCATATTTTAAAGTTTCATAAAGATCTGAAAAAAATGTGGGATGTTAAGAAGCTGATGTTTTATTGTGACACAAAATTTCAAGTTGAAAAACTTTACGAGATGTGAGCTATGAAAAAGACAAATTCTACCCTAAATAGTGACATTACTATTTGGCACTATTCAACACTGATTTTGTCCTTTTCATAGCTCACATCTCATAATGTGTTTCAACTTGAAATTTTGTGTGGCAATAAAACATCATCCTCTTAACATCCCGCATTTTTTGGAATTTTTTCGAAACTTTAAAACATCTTTTTCTCATGGTTTTCACCGGTTTCCACTGCATGTTGGTTTCCGTATGATATCCCACCTTGCTGCACGCGTGATCTGAGTCGTGTGTTCTGACTGGCCAGAACCCAAACCCCACGGATCATACGTGTGCACCGTTGGATGCTCCCAGATCGAACGGGAACCCTGGGCCCTTTCGACAGCACATGCAGTACATGGGTATGCACTGTGCGCATGCGTCGTGTAGCTCACGCTTCCTTCTCTACTAGGTTTTCATTCAAAACAGGCTACCGTTTCTTGCCACTCCTCTCATCGGTTTCCCGCCTCTTCTCCCAGATATGCATGATGTAGATATTTGCTTAATTCTTATAGTTCATCTCATCCAAAATCAATTAGTTTTATAAAAAAATTTAAGATTCATGGAATTGTGCATTCTAAAGGTAAAACCAAAATAGACAATTGATTTAGAAAAAAAGTTTGGGCAATTAAGATATGGAAAATTCTAGAGAACAAAGGAGAAGTGCTTGTGTTTTGAGGTTTGTGCATTATGCTTAAGTTCAACCATGGAGTCTTCTAGATTGTACATGTGGCAGAATCTGGTGGAATGTTGATGATATCCAACAGCCAGTAGTGCTCGGGTTTTCCATCTCTGTATCGTCGAATTGGCTTCATCCAATGAGCAACTTTCAAAGTTATTCGCACACTATATAGGTGTATAGATATAGATGTATAGGTATATATAGATGTGTCCCATGCTAGACAAAA